>NC_079457.1:22589404-22659404 GCF_903798145.1 Danio aesculapii
TATACACACACACACACACACACACACACACACACACACACACACACACACACACACACACACACACAGAGAGAGAGAGAGACATATATTATAACTTTAAGTCTTTTGAAAATGTCAAGCTGCTGTGATCAACCCATTGTAATCTTTTTCATTGAAGTTTGAATTACTAAAAGAGCAGCAGTTTATTTTGTATATTTTATGTTTTAAAAGTAACTTCAAAGTAAAGTAATTAGTAATCTGATTGCTTTTTACATTAGGTTATTAGTAATATAATCAGATTACAATTTTCCAGTAGTAGTCAGTAATTTGTAATTTATTACTTTTTGAAAGTAACTTACCCAATACTGTTGATCAGGTTACAGTAAAGTTGTCAACTTACGCTAGCATTCAGTCAGCATGTGATCAAAATGACCATATTTACTTTTTAATTTAGGAAGTCTTTCACATTACAGGTTAAATGCCTTTTTAATGCATTTTTGTTTACTTGTCTGCTAACAAGCCCACGGTGCCAGTGTTTATCTAGTGTTATGCCTCTGTTAGCTTGATATTAGCTGCCTGTTTCTCTGTTTGCTCATGTTTAGCTGACCTGTTCACACAGGAGGATGTGCACACACACACACACACACACACACACACACACACACACACACACACACACACACACTCAAGTAAATACACATCACTTACAAGAACGATTAGCCCTTTAAAATAGAACTTTGCACTGGTATTGGCAAACGCCACTGTGCCTTTCAACTTTTATCTTAGCTCAGCTTTGGCAAGAGCATATCACTCTGGGCAATGGCTTATCCATTTGTTTCTATTGCGCTGAAGGGCTTCACAATGTTTTCACTGCACTGATGGATGAGTTTGGCTCAGATCGCTGCGTATTATTGTGACAGAACAGGGAGTGCGATCAGGAGTATTGATTGGATCGTGTAGCGCTCAGATAAATAGGATTCCTAATGTTATTTTTTCATTTGTTTGAGTTCATCTTGAGGACACTCTCATATGAAACGCGGAGAGAAATTTAGTCATGATCAGAGGCAGTGAACTTCAACGTTGGTGGGTTTGTGTCTCATAAAACTGCTTTCTGAAGAAAGGTTCGCTCCTATCTTTCCCCATCATTCCCAAACAAATACACCACACACACAGACCAAAGCTGAAGTTCATCAACCCTCTGACCTAACTAGAACTCTTGTTGTCAGAAAGAAATGTTCCACACATTCTCAATTATTTCCAAAAACACAGATATATAAACACAAGCATGTAGGAACCTGCCACCAGACAGACCGTGAGAGCTCAGACATGAGAAATATTACACACAAACATGCCACAAAGTGTATTACAAAGTGTTATAAGTGGTTCAGGTATTTTTTTTTTGATTGCATCTTGCTCTTGTATAGTGGTGTAACAATTTTCTTCCACCACTAAAACTAAGAAAATGCAATCAAAATATACTGTGTGTATTTTTCTCTAAACAGTATGCAGTGATTGCATATATTTACATTTTACACACTGTTATAAAATGCGATCAGTAAAAAGTAATTTTTTGGTAAGAATTTTATACTTTTATTTAGCATGGATGCATTAAATTGACTAAACGTGTCAGTGAATGCATACAAAATTTACAAATTAATTCAATTCAATTTTCAATTCAATTCACCTTTATTTGTATAGCGCTTATACAATGTAGATTGTGTCAAAGCAGCTTCACATAAAAGGTCATAGTAAATTGGAACAGTGTAGTTCAGTTTGTAGTGTTTAAGTTCAGTTCAGTTGAGCTCAGTTCAGTGTGGTTTAATAATCACTACTGAGAGTCCAAACACTGAAGAGCAAATCCAACAATGCGCAGCTCTACAGATCCCGAACCATGCAAGCCAGTGGCGACAGCGGAGAGGGAAAAAAAATTCACTAAATGGCGAAAGTGAAGAAAAAAAACCTTGAGAGAAACCAGGCTCAGTTGGGCACGACCATTTTAATTTCTCCGCTGGCCAAACGTCTTGTGCAGAGCTGCAGTCTCAGTGGCGGAGGCTGGAAGCTGGCCTCAGCGAAGACTCGTCTGTCTCTGGAGCGTCACAGGAATCAGTCTCATGTTCTCCAATCTTCCATGACCACCACAGTAGCTGCTCAGGTTACGGCCTGGTCCAGGATATGGAAACCTTAACCTTAATTAATATTTGTTTCTTGTTTGTTTCTATTTGTATTCTGAGTAGTAGCGGTGTAATGGATCACAAACCATTTTTCGGTTCAGCCAAAAAGGCGAGGAGACAAATGTAATTTGCTTTCCATTTATTACGAAAACAGTACTGCAAGACACTATTGGTTTTAACAAACAGAACTTAGAACCTGTAATTTTATTAAAAATTAATAATCAGCTGAATAAAGATGAATTGTAAAATATTCAGTACTGTGAAAAATTCACTGTTACTACTACTGTTGCAGATAACACTAAATGTATAAATCTAACATTATAATTTTTCTCATTTACAAAAAAATGATTCAGTTAGTCACTCATAAAACTTCATGTTTCATTGCTGTGTCATTTTTGAAGAATTATTAAGTGGTGTATTTTTGATGGCTGGCCTATTGGTTAAATAATGTCATTTCTGCCTACAATGTCATTTTTGAGCATCGTTAAATGCATATGACTGTGATTTTAACCTTTACCATAAACATCAATGGTTATATCTGAACTATAAACTGTTATCTCTGTACTTCTGTGTTATTTCACAGTTTGTAACTTTATAACTAACTCAAAAGACTAAAGACTGAATCTCTTTCTTGATTTTTGCATTTTTCAAACACAGATTTGAATGCAGCGCTTCGAAAGATTAATAAACGTATGCAAATCACCATCATTTATAATTTATGCTGCGTGGGTGTTGAGATCCTGAACTTTTAATGATTAATCCTGCAGCGCACACTAAATGCATTGATGCAGGCTAAACAAGTGGATGGAAAACACTCTTAATGAAATCCACCACACCGAAAAACCTACCACAACTTCTTCCATCATCATGATATTTTACAGGAAAGCCTAAATGCTATCATACATGTGCTTTGAAAGACGCGAGACCAGATCTCTCTGTGATCGTTACAAATTTAGGAATAATCTACCAGTAATTTTTTTTTTTTTTATAATACGCAGGCAATGTGTGTTCCGAACAATGGGTTGTGATCCGTACAAATGACGTACCAACTGTGATTCGTTACACCCCTAATTCTGATCAAACACTTTGTCTCTGTTCTTCAGAAAATAAAAAAATAAATAAACCACTGTTTTCACTAAAATATTAGGCAGCACAACTGTTTGTAGCATGGACAATAATAATAATAAGTAGAAGAAATGTTTCTTAAGCTGCAAATCAGCATATTATTATGATTTCTTTTCTATTATTATGGATCTCAGTATTTCCTAATACTCATGTTATAGAAAATAAATGATTATGTAAATGATGCATGATGAGTTCTAGGTAAGCTAGTTGTATAATCTTTGAAACGAATCTCTATTAACCAGTACGTGCAATAGACTGACTCACCATGAATCGCTTGACTTTGTTTTTTGTTTGAGATTTGCTCAAAGTGTTTGCTTATTGCCTCAGTTTGTGCTTTTGTAAGCTTCAGTGATGAAATGTGACAAGCAAGGTGATGTGCCATTTTGTTATGCTACTTGTTGTAAACTTTAGCATTTACTGGAATAGCAGTGCAACCTACTGTCTCTCTACTATAAATGTTGCTAAGTTAATAGCATCTCCCCAAAGTTGGACTGGTCTCACATTTGTCTGCTAAAATATAAATGGAAATCACAAATGCCAAAATAAGAAGCATTTTTTAGCCACTTCCTGCTCTCCTCATGAAGCATTCAGGATGTTTATACCAGTTCTTTGCTTGTGCATAGCATTTAGTAATATGTTTTTGAAGAAGTTTTTTTTTTGGTCTAGACATCAGGAACAGAACTGACCCTGGACCTGCTGTAACAGGTTGAGTGGTTAGCATATGGTGCGGTTGAAGACTGATTTTCAGCCTGGCTGCCAGTATTTTTGTAGCTGTCTGCTGCTGAGATTCTGTGGTGTGGCATTAATTCTTCCAAACCTCTTTTACTTTCGGTCTTACTTGTTTTTTTCAGCACTTCACTGTTAATTGTAATGGAATGTTGGCTGCGCTTTTGATTGCTTAAATGATGTTTGATGAATCATTTTTGTTGCGCCAATAAACCACAAACATGTGGCTTACATACCAATCTAAAAACCCACAAGGCAAGGCATGGCTGTGGGAATCGGAGACCGCACTTGCCAACTGGAAGTAGATTCCTGCTTACAGGATTATTCCCAGGGTTCTGATGGGTGTGGAAAACCTGGAAATGTCAAGGAATCTTTGAGTGCTTTTGGAAAAATCATTCAAATGATGATGATTATTCAACCTTTTTCATGTCAGGGCCCTTCATTGTCTACAACAATATTCAAAAGCCCTAAGACTTAACACTTTTTCCATGACTTATTGCATAAGGATTAAAAATAAGGAGTTTATTGATTGATTTATTTTTTATTTATTTATTTAGTTTTGTTTTTATTTTACTCAATTATTTTAGCAATTTCTTCATATTTTAAAGCTTGATAAATATGTAGCTATGTACATTCAGTCAAAAAATTGCATGGTGTTATAAGATTTCATTAATATACATACATTTTTTATTTAGGTGTGAATAAAATAAGAATATCTCATTTTTATGGTATTTTTATTTATTTATTTATTTATTTATTTATTTATTTATTTATTTATTTATTTATTTATTTATTTATTTATAAGAAAGCCTTGAAGTTCCGTGGAAGTTTTTCAGTGGTCCCCTAGTTCTTGGTTAGAAAACATTGGTCTAATGGCCATGACATACCAATGTTAGTCCATCGTTGAGCTTTGGTCAAACCTGCTAGTTAGCTGTTAGCGCATACAGCCGAATCAAGGCGATTCCATAGTCAGATTTCATTGTGACCCCTAAAAGTGCATCCATTATGGGGGGCTTTCACACTGGAGGAACATATTCATTGTTGCTGAAACTATTGAAAGAAGTATCAATTTTTGGTGTGCTTACACCACAGGAACTAGTAACAATTTTGGTTATAAGAACTAGTTTGGGGATCTAAATGATCTTCAGAGTGGGGTCTAACCCAGGGGTGCCTAAACTCAGTCCTGGAGTGCTGGTGTCCTGCTGCATAGTTTAGCTCCTTCCTTCAACACACCTACCTGGAAGTTACTAGGCTGCATCTGAAATGGCATACTTTCATACCATATAGTACGCTAAAAACAGTATGTGAGTAGAGTAGTATGTCTGAATTCGAAAAACAGTATGTGAGAATTACCCGGATGACTTATACTTCCGGCTAGATTCTGAAGTGTGCATCCTATGCATGCTATGCTCTGCTTTCCCATGATGCCTGTGAGAGAATTCATAAATGGCAAGTGAATCAACACAACTGCTGTGGGTAGGTCACGTGATCGTGACAAAATGTCGGATGTAGTACATCCGAGTTCCATTCATACTACTCCCATTCATACTGTACAGAACATACTTTTCTAATGGCCGAGTAGTACCGTAATTCAAATGCAGTACCTACTGGGTAGTAGGCGGTTTCAGATGCAGCCCAAGTATACCTAGAAGAGCTTGATTAGCTTGTTCAAGTCTGTCTAATTGGGGTTGGAACTAAATTCTGCAGAAAGCTGGCCCTCTAGGACCGAGTTTAGGCACCCCTGGTCTAACTCCTGTACAATAGAAGCAACATGTGTTGTAAAAGTTTGTAATAATCATTTGTAATATAGTGTCTTCACTTTTTGCTCTTTCAGTCGCAAAACTTCACTTTCTGTTATTACAAACCGTCAACACAACTACAATAGTTCTCGAGGGAGATAATGGCTAGTTTATATAACTACCCGATCTGTCCATATATTCAGATATCAGTCAACACCGCTAAAATTGTTTCAACTTGTATCTCAAATCAAATAACACAAATAAACCTGATGTTGATTGAGATTGACTTAGAATAAACTTGAGTGGGCAAACACCACATTGCTCCACAACTTTCCATTCTAAATACTGTCAACTGTCAATGCATTTTTAGCTTGTTTTAACAAACTCTGCTGCTGAACTTGCATGTAACCCACAGCATTCCTTTAATAATATGTCACAAGTACATCCATGTGGAATATACACCTGCAATGGTTCATGCTTGTAAAGTTTTAATTGGTTAAATTCCATAAGACTTTAATGATTTAACTACTCAGGAGAGTGTAATACAGCACACATACTTTACCATAATTAATTTCACAAAATTACACTTGTATTTCCCGAAAATCAGTGTATAAAATACAGAAAACGTATGCAGACTCTGTCTAGACCTGCTTATGACTGACAGCCTTTAGTGGCCAGTGTTACGCCCCGAACGCCCTTGGCTGTGTTTGGAGTAGTTTGTGGGTGTGAGGTCAGTGTATGAGCTGGGGTTGGATGGTAAGGGGGAATTGATTCGATACAGGCCATGGTGTTTTGCCTGCATATCTTCCTCTCTACACATTGCACAAAAGCTCTATTGTGGCGCTCTGTGCCATGGCTTTAGTGTGTTGAGGACTCTTATTGTCCTTAAGCGTACATTGGTGTGGTTTCTCCGAGTCTCTGTCTCCTCCTCTTTGCCCTCTCTTTCAAAGTTGCAGTGCATTGTGGGCAGATTCAACTTTGTGGGCTCTCTAAATCATAATGGAGTCCAATCTTGGAATGTAGTGTTTGCTGACGTCAACAAAAGTCAAGTCACCAAGGATTTTTATGTAGCTTTAACTTATTTTATTAGGAAAGCTAGGAAAGCCTGAGTTTTGTTTTGTTTTTGTTGTTTTGTTTCATGTTTTGTTTTGTTTTTGTGTTTTGTTTTCGTTTTGTGTTTTTTGTTTTGTTTTGTTTTTTGTTTTGTGTTTTTTTTGTTTTGTTTTGTTTTGTTTTGTTTTGTTTTGTTTTGTTTCGTTTCGTTTCGTTTCGTTTCGTTTCGTTTCGTTTCGTTTCGTTTCGTTTCGTTTCGTTTCGTTTCGTTTCGTTTCGTTTCGTTTCGTTTCGTTTCGTTTCTGTTTTTGTTTTTGTTTTTGTTTGTTTTGTTTTTTTGTTTTGTTTTTTCTTTTCTTTTTTTCTGTTTATTGTTTTCATTTTTTTTTTTTTTTTTTTTTTTTTTTTTGTTTAGTTTATTGTTTTCGTTTTGTTTTGTGTTTTTTCGTGTTATGACAACAAACTAAAAAAAAACATTTTAACTTCCAGTATAGGCTTTCTCAAACCAGTTAGAAAACAAATATGTCTGTTTAAATAGCTTTTTAAACTTTTGAAATTATAGTTTTACTTTCAGTCTAGGCTTTCTTAAACCAATATCAAATGTTTGTTCAAAATCTTCTAATCTAGTGGACAATACTAATGTTTTATTGCATTTTGATTGTATAAATGCAGCTTTGTTGAGTGCATAAAGTTATAATGTTTTTGAATAGTAATGTGCACATCTTAAATTATATATTTTAAAAGGTCGTTATTATAATTTTTTATTTTCCTTTTGAGACTTTTAAACTTCTTGAAATTAGTTTTTATAATAAAAATGCCCCATGACCCTTTTGCAATTTGAGCAGTTGGATCATGTTTCATCTGGCAAGATTCATCAGACTGCATTTGCACTGTATTTAGTGCTGTCGACTTGTGATCATATCAACTGAGACGGATGTACCAAGCATAAAAAAAATCCCATAAGATTATGGAGGAGTTCCTTAAGTAAATATTGCCATTGTTATTTTGTGCTTCCTTGAACCGTTCCCACATTAACATATCAAACCAAATCACTGTTTTGATGAATGTGGTTTTCTCAGACCTGTGTGCATCCGGTGGGCACGCGGAGACTTGTTTTTTATCTGAGTGGAGCCGCAGTCTTGAGTTCATGCAGAGGTTGGTGGACAGTGATCCAGTCTTTGGCAGCACAGCAATACCCACAGTATAAAACCAAGTGCACTCATCTGTGTCCACACAAACCTTTTAATCATACGCTCTCCGTGTGTATGTGTTTTGGGTTAGTTGAGCAGCGAAGCCCCTGTTGCGCTTTCATATTTTGCCAAGATGTCCTAAAGGCTCCACTAAGAGCATTAAAAGCTTTTCACTGTACTCCCCATGCATGGAAATCATGGTTATCTCTAGGATAAGTGTCAAGTTTGCACAAAAGAGACACTTGTAAGAGAGTAAAACTGGTTTTAGTTGGTTGATCAGCTGGACAGCGAGCTGTAGGCGCTGAGGTTGACTTGTATGTGGCCAGTAGACAGAGTTGCCAGGTTTTTGCAATTGTTAAATGCAAATAATTTTGCAAGCCAGCCCAATGTCCAGTCAGAACTAGCCTAATAAAATCAAAGCTCAAAATATGCCAATGCTCATTTTAAAATACATAATTAATCTCACTGTATGCATTATACATGATTCTTTCTTTGATAATCACTCAATATTAGTAATAAAAGTAAAATCATTTTTTGACATTTGATGACTCCTAGTACTATAAAACATTCTTTAAGCGTCAGAACCTACTATAGCTATGATTCCATCTGTTACAACCTCTTTGATGTTAGTCTAGGGTAAAAGTAATAACATTTAAAAGGTGTGGTACTTTCACAAGTGATGGATGCAAGTAAAAGACACAAACAACAAAACTGCCAACAAAAGTTATTTAATGTACAAAGAAAGTGAAACCAGACTGCCCAAATATATTTACAAAAGGAAGAGATATTTACAATTATCATAAAGCAGCAAATTCAAACAAAGTATCAAACAAAATTAGGTCAACTCAAGAGTAAGGGGATGATAGTGATGCCAAATCAAAGAAATAAATATAACAAAACAATTCTAACTCATAAACAAACCCCTTAACTCGCTAGAAGAAATAAAACGAAAAGTCTTCAGCGCTAAGCTCCGTAATCTTCCCTATACTGAACTAGATAAAATTAAATACACAGATGGCGTTCACTTCTTACCTGGTGTTTTAAACAATGGATTGTCTATGTGTTTGCAAAATGGAAGTCATACGACATCCCCCTCCTATCCACCTTACTCTGAGGAAAAAAGTGCGAACTTGAAGTCAACTCCCTTCACAGGCAATGACGGACACACAGCAACGTGCACAAAGCCGGTGCACAGGTCACTTTGCAAATGCACAAGGTGCAGTGGGAAATTAACACAACCCATCTCAATACCTTGAACAAGAACGCTAGATCTGCAGAAAGTATCGTCAGATAATTGTACTTTACTCGCTAAAATACATGACTGCATTGTACCAGTATCTCTGAGAATGTTTAATCGATCTGATCCTCCATTTTCCCCCGTAAGAGAAATTAACCCTTTAAGCATAAAAGGTCGATAACTCTCATCCACTTCTTCACCTGTATGCCAGTACGGTTTTACAAGTTCTCACAAAGCCTACGCTCTTTGGTTGTGACTGCTGCTTTTTCTTTAGTGTCCAACAATCGGAAATCACGTGCCCTTTCTTGTGACAGTAATAACATTTCACGTTCCTTTTGCTATTAGGTGGGCTAGATTTAAAATAGATGTGTGAGTGGCGTGTTTTCAGCTTGTGACTTTCAGGACATAGTGACATAAACATTTTTGTGAGTTAACACATATTCATCTGCGAGTACAGCCGCATGTGCCAACGAAGTCACTAATATGCCATACTGTTTGCCAATCAGGGCAGTGGGCATTTACTTTTGAGTCTACAATCAGCCACACCCATTCATACAGATTATTCAGACAAGGGGTCAAAAACAGGACCAAAAATAGTCAATAACTTCTTAATGAATATTTTTTTAAGGTAAAAATCTTAACATTATAGTGGACTTAAATGACTTTTAAATGAACTGACTTTTTTCAGTAGATTACATATACTTTTTAGTTATAGTTTTTGACCGTTACCATGTGAACGGAAACACCCGTGCACACAAAGTCTCTCCTCTTGTACCCTGGCACCTCACAAAAGGGTTCTTAAATTTTTTGGCATCCTAGCACAGGATTTTTATCATTAGTAATATAATTATTGCATATGTCACACCTTTAACCCACAGGATTAAAAAACAACAACAACCCAAGTAGCCCAATTAGACAAGAAATCTGTAAATTTGGCTAACCTGCCTGTAAGTCAGCTTGGTTAAATTGATGGTGGTCTGGTTATGTGGTTGATTGCGTTCTAGATTAAAGGCTTGAAAAAGCTAAATGACTTGCTTACAAAATCTGCCTAATGTGAAATTGTAATAAACTCTTTTTCTTTCGTTTGAATTATAATTTTTTTGACAGGATATAAAAATTTTATTAGTAACATAAACATTTGTTTTGCTAAATTGTCCTATTGCCAACAAATTGTTTTATTTAGCTTTAGTAATGTTTGTCGACAACAGGACTGTTTTTGCCTGATTATTTTAAGATAAAGTTTCATATCATATCATATCATATCGTATCATATATCATATCATGTATTAAGTCATATCATATATCATATCCTATCTCATATATCAGATTGTCTCATATATATCATTATATCATATCATCACCTCAAACATCATATATATCATGTCATATATCATATCATATCACATATCATTGTATCATATCATATTGTATCATATGATGTATTATACTGTATGTATAATTTCTTGTATCATATCATGTGTCATATATAAAATCATATCATATATCATATCATATATCATATTATATGAAATATCTCATATATCATATCGCATAAAAAATGTCATATATCTTATCGTATCTTATCATCATATATTGTATCATATCATGCATCATATATATCATGTATCATAACGAATCATATCATGTATCTTATCATATTATCATATCGTAAAGCAATAGCATAGCATATATATATCATATATCATATTATATATCAAATCATATAAAATATCTATAAGTATAAAATCTATGTCTATAGTTTTGTCCTTAGTTTAGTTGTCCTTGTTGCTAGAATTTTAGTTTTTTATTTTATATATACAGTAATATTTGTAAAATTTATTTGTCTTTCTTTATATCTTGTGCAGTTCTCATTGTAGGAATTTCTATCAACAGTCTGTTTTTGTTAATTCTTTTTTTAGAGCTTGCTAGTAAATGCTCAATCATGGACTGCCAGTACAACTGTTCGGTGACTATGTCTGGTCCAAAGTGCTACTGCAAGAATGGCTATGAAGTGGGAGAAGATGGAAAGACATGCAAAGGTGACCTGTCAATACATTTTTTTGTCTTTTTTCTGATAGAACGATAACTAGAAATATTGATCGCCTTTCCCATGATTTTTCCTAACCATGAGGCTTTCTCTACTTCAGACTTTAATGAGTGTGCCGTGTACGGGACTTGCAGTCAGATGTGCACAAACTCGGAGGGCTCCTACACCTGCAGCTGTGTGGAGGGTTACCTGCCGCAACTGGACAACCGCTCATGCAAGGCCAAGAATGGTAAGACACATACAATTCTTTCTGCTTGTTCATCTTGCTCTCTGTCTGCTCTTGCTTTAAAATGGTCCTTTAAGATTGGTTTTGTGGTCCGAGGTCACATATTTGTAATCTATGTACATCTATATGTATGTGTATGTCTATGTACTGTATGTTCGAAGTCGCTTGACTTCAAAAAATGTATCATATTATGACTGCTGATTTCATTCATCTGAAATGTAGAGGTGGGTTCTCAACCCCTCACCTGAAATAGTGTTCACTGATCATTTTCAGAAATATCAACAGATGTATTTGTATTGATTCTTTATTCAGAGTATCAACAGTAGAATCAGATGGAGTGTTTATTAACTGGACTCAAATCAAATATGAAAATCTGCTTCAATGTCCATCCCTATAATCCAAAATAATGATTGTTTATCCCTGTCTATGTTTAAGACCCAGTGGATCGGCTACCGTTCCTCCTTATAGCCAACTCCCAAAACATCCAAGCCACCTCTCTGAGTGGAGCAAACCCCATCACCATCAACGACAAACAGACCACCACTATGGACTTCATCTACGCCCAGGAGACCGTGTGCTGGATCCACATGGGCGACTCTCCCACTGCCTCGCAACTCAAGTGTGCCAAGTTTCCCAATGCCAAGAGCTTCACAGAGGAGAAGACCATCAACATCTCCCTCAGCCTGCACCGTAAGAGCACCTTCATATCTGTGTGTTTTATATCAGTCTCAGCTCTTCATTTGGGATGGAAAATGATTCAAAGGAACATATTTAGGAGGCTTTGAAACTTGAATGGGATTTAGTTGTTTTTAGTTACCCTGCAATAATGCTCTGGTGGTCTGACAAACTTTTGAAAACACTTTTTGAACATTCTACGCTTATTTTTTCAGACCTTCATGGTTGACAAGAAACAAATCAAAATCAGTCAAGCTTGTTTTCTAAATGCTGTTACAGATTTATTTTTGCTGTTATAGGAATGGTTTAAATTTAGATGAAGGTTATAAAGTCATTAGTTTCAAATGTGTATGGCTTACAGCACCAATCAAAAGTTTGGGGCGTTGAATACATTTCAAAACTTCTGAAAACTTTTGAAAGTCAAACTCACCATGGCTGCATTTTCAGCTAGTGAACAACACGAACAGTCAGTCACAATAAATCCTGCTTTAAAAAACAAACTGCCGCAAACGACAGGCTTTAGTGTCACATAATGAAAGATAAAACTTACTGCTGCAAAATCTTTGAAAAATAACGGATGTCTTTTGAAAGGAGAGATTTATATTAATGGACTGGTTTCCCTTTTACTTGCAAGCACATTAAACGGAAGCCAAAGCTTTTAAAATATCCCAAACATCTTAAAAGGACCATGAAAGGATTACTAAAAGTGGTAAACGACTTGCATGCTGTATTTTAAGTGTTTGTGAGGAACAGACCAGTAAACCAGACCATTTCTGAATAAGGGATATATTATTTAAGCCAGTTTTGTTACCTGGATTAAGCAATTAATTGACAAGCTCTGACTCAGAAGAACTACTTGTTTGTGAATCGGATGTTGTTACTTTTCTCATGAATGAATTTGAATGAACTCCAAGAACAGTGAGGGCGGAGATGTCCAACTTTTGAATTTGAATTTCACTTGAATATATGACTTAAATCGATTTTCTATGTGAAATTTTGTTTAGTTACATTTAAAGGCATAGTTCACCCAAAAATGAAAATGTACTCCTTATTTACTTACCCTCTAGTGGGTTCAAACCTTTATTCGTTTTTTAAAAATAGGAAAAACAAATTCTATGGAAGTCATTTTATATTTATCAATATATCTTTTGTGTTTAACAGAATAAAGAAACTCAAACAGGTTTGTGGCAAGTGAAGGTTGTGTAAATTATTTTCAGTTTTTGGTGAACTATCTTTTTAAATTGTGGTCTGACATATTGTAAATGAGCCAAATGGACCACTTCTATGGTCAGTGCTTTTTGTCATTTTGGATCTTATAAACCCTTTTTTACATTCACTTTTTACATTCACAACTTTAAAAGAGGGCAAGAAAAGTCTCCAGTAGGGTTGGGTACTGAAACCCGGTGCCACTATGGCAGTGATACCTTTGTAACCGGTATTGAACTGGACCGAATCAGATATGAATTTCTGTGCCTAATTTCGGTGCTGCTGGTGTTGCGACAAGGACGTAAGAAGCATTAAGGGGTACATCAAAGGCACGCATGGGTTAGGGCTGCTCGATTTTGGGAAAAAATCATAATTACGATTATTTTGGTCAAAATTGTAATCGCGATTATTCAAAACGATTATCAGTTGAAGTCAAAATTATTTGCCCTCTTGTGAATTTTTTTCAAATGATGTTTAACAGAGCAAGGAATTTTAACAGTATTTCCTATATTTTTTTCTTCTGGAGAAAGGCTTATTTGTTTTATTTTGGCTAGAGTAAAAGCAGGTTTAAATATTTTGAAACCTATTTTAAGGTCAATCTTATTAGCCTTCTTAAGCAATAAATATTTTTGATTGTCTGCAACAGAAACTACTGTTATACAATGACTTGCCTAATTACCCTAGTTAAGCCTTTGAATCACACTTCAATCTGACTACTTGTACTTTGAAAAATATCTAGTAGAATATTATGTGCTGTCATCATAGCAAAGATAAAAGAAATCAGTTATAAGAAATGAGTTATTAAAAATATTGTGTTTAGAAATGTGTTGAAAAAAAATCTTCTTTCCATTAAACAGAAATTGGGGGAAAAGGTTCGCTAATAATTCAGGAGGGCTAATAATTCTGACTTCAACTGCATAAATACAGTTATTTTTCTCCCTGCAAAGGAAAGAGAAATAAATACAATAGAATAAAAATATGAAACAAACTGTGCTATGAAACAAACATCTTCACTGTAAGAAAAACACTTTAGCTACAAAAGTCCTTCAGTCAAGAACAGTGAGGGATTTTCTTCTTTTGTTGTTTAATTAATAATGGTGAAAACAGGCGGCAGCAGGAATATTGCACTTTTTTGGTTTCTCTTTCACATGTCTTTTGATTCTCAACTCGTTTATTTATTACACAAATAAGGGTTAATATGAATAATCTCATTAAAGCGCTCACGTTAAGATGAATTTAGATGTGTGTGCTCTGCTCATCTCAGTGTGCGAATGTCGAATGAGACCCGAATGCTGACCGCATGCTTTGTGTCAGATTTTTGTTCTTGTTGCTTGTTGCTTTAGCTTGTTGCTTCCGGTGAGCGAATTCCTTCAGCATGATTGCGTTCATCAAATTTGCTTAAACTAAGCACTCTACAGTATGATTATATTTTTCAAGCAATGATTCTAACACAGCAACGTGAAGCAGATGCTTTACAAAAGTTGCGTGTTAGGGAGGATCACGTCAAACTTAATGAAGCGTTTGAGGGGCACATGGAATCAACTTAAAGGCAGAGGAATACAGTCTTTAACAGTTTGCGACATCATCTGGCACTTTCACAGAGTGCATTTACATGGACACTAATACTCCAATTTTAATGCGATTAAGACAATACTCTGATTAAGAGTCTACCATGTAAACAGTGATTTTTTCATTACCTTAAAGGACCACAGACACCCGCGTTGTGAAATGCAGTTTTTTTTTTTCTTTCCATTCAGCGTACGGTATCAATTTCTATTAAAACAACACTCTTCCACCAGTCCTTACTTCATATTCTCATCCCATACCTCAGTTTGTCACGGGGCATGAACAATAAGCTGCTGAATGAAGGTGAAACTGCTGAACTGCAGTTACAGTTGAAAAATTAAACATTCGAAATTATACATGAAACTCCGGAGGAAACACGGATGACATGGTGATGCAAATGTTAATTGGTCTAAGTGCTGTAACACACGTAAACATTTAAAAAGCAACACATGTAAACACCTCACTAATATTATTGTCTTATTCAGATTAAGGCAAATAATTAGATTACTGATGTCCATGTAAATGTAGTCACCAGCCCCAGCCACTGATCTATATAGTGAGATTAGTGGCCCCAACCCTAGAAAAAATGTGTTCCCTTATTTTTTCCAGCCTTCCCAGAGCCTTATTCCACAATTAACTAATGTTAATTGCGTAGGTCAAATCTTAAATTTATACTAACAAAATAATTACAAAGAAATAGATTAATGCAATTCAATTGAAATATATAAAATAGGAATTGATGTGTACTTTAAACTTATTGTTTAATTAAAATGATAATGATAATTTTGTGTCTCAAAAGTATTGGTTCATGCACCATTTTGGCCCCGGTACCGTTTTAAAAGTATCGATTTAGCACCGGTATCGAAATAACCCCAAACGATACCCAACTCTAAACTCCAGAGTAACATTTTAGAGTAATATCTGGTAACAGCACTTTGTTTGGTTGCCCGTCTCTTAGAAATGCACATTAGATAGTAGTTTTAAGTTGAAAATAGCAGGAGCATGAGTTAGGATCTAAATGTAAATGATTTTTTATTAATAAAACAGTACGATCTGTAAAAAAAAAAAATTAATAGCCTCATTGACTACATTTATAAATAATGATAACAACACTGTCATCTCAGTAGTTTAGTTTGCAGCTTATATACTTTATCAACCTTGTTATCTGAGAAATCACACCATCGATCATCTTAATCCACTCAAACATGACTATAGTCAACACACCCTAAATGATGACGGTTTGAGGTAATCATGTGGGGTTTTTTCTGGTCCTGTTTGCCATCAGCAGAGACAAAGAGAAGACTTCATTTGTCTGTGTCAGTATTTATTGCTTTTAATTCGGCTCAGTCTATGATCAGCCTTAATGTTTGTCTGGGAAACATATAATTAGTGTCTCATGACACAGTCTTCACAGTGACATACCGACAGTGACATGTTTGTTCTAGATTGTACAACACAATAACAATGATTTAGAATGTCAAGGATACGCTGTTTACCGCCCAAACCGCTGTAGCAATTGCTTCGACACCTTTCATAACGTATAACATCAATCGTTACATCACCTAGACATTCCTGCCCCGTGGGGAGTTTCAGCATTATTAGTTCTGTGTCTTATTTACTGCCCGGTCTGGATTTGTTCCTACTGTAGCTGTGTTCAGACAAGATTAAACTGCCTGCAGCTTTTGTAGCATCCAATGTGGGAAAATATTTCTCTGGCAGTTTCCAGGTAAAAAAAAGAAAACGGTTTTCCACAGTTTTGACACCCCGGTCTGCTGGTGCTTAAATGAGCTCAACCACAAAGTGCGTCATGAACATGAGTATTGGGAACAGAGGACAGCGATGACCTGTACTCCTCCATATAACTTCCTTCCAATGGAATTGCATGCTGATATGGCATTAAATAACGCAATCCTGCATTTTGCATCGTGGCATAATTGTCAGCAAGTACAACTTATTCATGTATGCATGCATGTAAATTTATGCATGGTAGGCAATAGGTATAGTTCACCCAGAAATGAAAATTCATTCAGCATTTATTCACCCCAAGGGTGTTCCACACTCCTAAAAATAAAGGTGCCTGGAAGAACCAAACATTTTTATTTACAATGATGCTATAGAAAAAAATGGCGACACTTTAATTTAAATACCAATCTCACTATTACCTCCATATTGTTAGGAGATTAGTTGTTTATTAGTACCAGTATTCTGCATGATCTTAATCTTACCCAATACCTAAACCCAACTACTACATTAATAACCAGTAATAAGCTGCAAGTTAAAAGTTTATTGAGCTAAAAGTCACAGTTAATAGTTTGTTAATAAAGAGAATTGTACTATGAAATAAAGCATCACAGAGACACCCTTTTGGGCTATTTTTTATTCACAGTCTGAAGAACAATTTCATCATTTAAAGAACCCGTTCTATGGCTCTTATACATTTTTTTATTAAATCACTGATGCCAATAAAGAACCCTTATTTTAAGAGTGCATTGCCATATGCTTTTCTTTCTTTTTCTCATCACAAAATTAGTTTTTTATAATAATAAAAATATACATATAGTAAGGGAAACATGGACTCGAAAATGAGTTACTTATTCAAAGAACTTATTTAAAATGAGTTTATAGGGACATATTAATTATTTTATCGTCACCTTGGAATTATAAGGTTCTATCTGTGTTCTGAATGATTTTGAGATATTGAACTTCAAAGTTTTTGCATTCCATATAGCAAACAATATGTGTGTAACAGTTCTCTTTCATGAATTAATATGACTGAGACCCTAAATACACTCTAAATGTAAATTGGGGTAAAACAAACAGGGCAAATGCAGATAGAACCTTCTAAATCTAAAAAGTCATTTTCCGCTTGGAATTATAAGGTTCTGTCTGGTAGATCATTCATTAAGGCATTACTTTTTAAGAAATACAATAAATTAAAATTGGTGTTGTAACAATATGTTGATGCTTGAGAAAGTAAAATATTTTGCTTTCTATAACATTTATTTAATGTTTTTTAGGATGAATAATTTTCTTGTTCAAAATAAAGCTGTGATAAATATTTTATCCAGTGCAGTTGTTCATTTTATGTAATTAATATGGTCATGTTTATTGAGTTTTATGCTTTATATGAACTATTGATATTGTCCCATGAATTAAATTAAGTATTTGCCCTTCAAGGCTTAATGTCAAATTTAAGACTTTAAAAGAAAACAAACAATGAGCAAATTAGTTTAATAAATGCTGAAAAAACACATCTATATACACTATATAGTCAGTGTAGTGTATACACTGACTATATATACACTATGTGTGTATATATAGTCAGTTTCACTGACTATATATACTATATATAGACAAATAAAAATTTCACATTTAATTTATTTTTCAACATGTAAACTTGTAAATTTCATCTCAGTGTCAAAAAATGCTTCTAAATCATCACATTTACACACATCTTTTCAGTTTCAGGTTTCTTTTCAATTTTGTCTGGTGTGGCATTATTTAGTCGACTATAGTGTGACAAAGAAAGCTGATCCTGATTGGTCCTCATGCGTGCTTTCGAACTGCTGATTGGTTCACAGAAAGAACCTTATAGAGCCAAGCTAGAGTTCGACTTTGTAGATAAAACCTTTTATGTTTTTTTAAATAAAAAGTCTTAAAATGTAAACAACTTATAAAAAAAAACATCCCATAAAGTAAAGAAGTTGTCAATCTATAAGAATATGTGAATAACTCAATTTTAACAAGAATGTCAGATAGAACCTTATGATTCTAAGGTGACGTCATGTTTAATCCACTTAAATTTGTAAAAACAATTAAGTTAACTGATTTCTTACAGTGTATCTTAAATGGCAACTACAATCTAAACAAACTGATAAATGAAGTATTACATTATTCCCGGTGGTTGAACCACTTCAGGTGCTTGCTGCCTGCGCCTCTGTGACATAGTGCAATGTAAACCTGCGCTTTACAAGAGCTAATGCTGCTTGAGTGCGAATACAAGATGTGGTGTAGGAGTTTTTGTTATGATAAAGATGACATAGATTTGCAAGAAAGACAGACTTGTGTGTAAGAGCTCAAATGCTTCTCTTCATTAAAAAAAATACCACTCTTACATTCACAGATGAAGTAGCAAGAAAATCCTGTGGGATCACTAGTTGGCCTTTCTGTTAAAAATCCATACAAAGTCAAGTTGTATCAAAATAAAATAACATTTTATTTATTGTAAATTTTATAAGTATTTTGATTTTGGTTTGTGGTCACAGACTTTATTTACCTTGTCTTCATGCATTATGTTTGTCAGGCAATATAGTTTATTTAAATTGTTTATTGTAGTCAATTAAAATTAGGTTAATAGTTCATTTCTAAAATTCAGAGATTCAAACGTTTCTAAAGGTACGGTTTTAAAACAAAAATGGGTGTTGTTTGTTTGTTTGAATTTTTTGTTTTTAATCATGCAAGAAAAAGTTAGAAAAAAAAATTATATTTATCTTACTAAACATTGGCTCCAAATCGAAAGAGTTATCAAATATCAGGATTGGTTAAACATTCCTAATTGGTGCATCCCTAATGTAAGCTAACAACTAGATAGCATGGAAAAGGTGTTGCCAATGCCTCGGAATAGAAACCACCATTAAGCATTTTTAAAAAGATACAAGAGTATTACACAATGACTCCATAAAATATAGGTTGTATATTTAAGTATACATACTTTACATACATAAAGTGTTCAGAGGAATATGATCAGGGGTTTGGTGGAAAACAATCTAAAATATTATCATGACCTTGGTCTTTATTTAGTGTGACATTTTACTCTGACTCTTTGTGAAGGCACAGTTGTGAGAAATGAAGATTAATAGAAGAAGCACAACCCAAAATTCAATCCATGTACTTTCTTCTATGAGGTAAATATCTTTTGTGCTTGTCGCAACAAGTTATCATGGTCATCTGTCATTCTTCTGACAACCAGATATTCAACTCTGTGAATAAACTACATGGATACTTTTTAAGGATTAACTGGCATTGAATTTTTTTGTTGTGTTTTGACTGATGTGGATTTATCAAAATGGTGTACTTGTGTGCTTTTCTTGGCGAGTCGTAGTGAACTGTGGCACAAATAGAGGTTGACCTGCACAAAGACACACAGGATTTCTTTTAAATATTTTATTCAAATATTTTATATAAACAGATAAATAATACATTTGTGTTTGCTTTTTCACTTTTATGTACAGCATGTGTAACCTTGGATTATTCTGTTATTTTACTTCTTTTTTTATGGTTCTGGCCATTTGCAGTTCAATTCAGAATTATTAGCCCTCCTTTTCCCCCAATTTCTGTTTAATGGAGAGAATATATATTTTTTTTAATAACTCATTTCTAATAACCAACATCTTTTATCTTTGCCATGATGACAGTAAATAATATTTTACTAGATGTTTTTCAAGAGACTAGCATTCAGCTTAAAGTGACATTTAAAGGCTTAACTAGGTTAATTAGGCAAGTTAGGGTAATTAGGCAAGTCACTGTATAACAATGGTTTGTTCTGTAGAAAAAAATAACCAATAATATTGACATCAAAATGGTTTTAAAACAATTAAAATCTGCTTTTATTCTAGCCGGAATAAAACAAATAAGACTTTCTCTAGAAAAAAAGATATTATAGGAAATGCTGTGGAAAATTCCTTGCTCAATTAATCATAGGAGGGCTAATAATCTTTACTTCAACTGTATTTAAAGAAAATCCACTATTTGTTGCATTTAAAAAAGATTTTAAAAGGAGTACCATCATAATCATAGTACCATCATAGTTTATTTTATTTTACTTTTTTATTTTATTTTATTCTATTCTATTCCATTTTATTTTATATTTTTATTTATTTTATTTTTATTTATTTTTTATTCTATTCTATTTTTTATTTTATGTTTTTATTTATTATTATTATTATTATTATCATTATTATTAAATATATTTTTATTTTATTTTATTATGAAAAATAATGAAATGTTGCATTTAAAAAAGATTTTAAAAAGAGTACAAATGATCAAATAAAAGTCAATAAAAAACAAACTAACAATAATGAAACTGTAAAAAAAAAAGTGATATTATACACATTCAACTTGATAGCATAATGAAATGGAAAGAATATGTCTGTTCCTGAAACATGTGAAATCAGATCATTCTTAAACAGCCTAATAAAGAGTTTCATCCCAAAAAATGAGGTATAATAGATATTTTAACATAAATGTTGTTTCTGAAAGTTCTAGATTCAATATATATATATATATATATATATATATATATATATATATATATATATATATATATATATATATATATATATATATATATATTTCGATAGATGATAAATCGATACTTTTAAAACAGGACTGGTGCCAAAACGGTGTCTGATCCGGTAATTTTGAGCCACAAAATTATGGCTTTTATTTGACAATTTTTTTTTTTATAATTTTAATTGAACAATATAATTAAATTTTAAAGTATTCATCAATTCCTATTTTATATGTTTGAATTGAATTGCATTAATCTATTTCTTTTGATCATTTGTTTTGTTAGCTTAAATTCAAAATTTGCACTATGCAATTAACATTACATTAGCTTACTACTTACCTGTGGAAAGGCTGTCATCAAAATCAGGGAACACCTTTTTTCTAGGGTTGGGGCCACTAATCTCTCTATATAGATCAGTGGTTGGGGCTTGTGACTGTTTACATGGACATCAGTAATCTAATTATTTGCCTTAATCTGAATAAGACAATAAATAATGTGATTAAGGTGTTTACATGAGTTGCTCTTTGAATGTTTCTTTCATGATCATGTTTTACACGTTATAGCATTGATAAACGTCAATGCGTCCGCAAGCTATCCGTGTTTCCTTCGGAGTTTCGTGTAATTACAGGTCTTTCATTTTTAATTTTTTAACTTTAACTGCAGTTCAGCAGTTTCACTTTCATTCAGCAGCTCATTGTTCATGCCCCGTGACAAACTGAGGTATTGGATGAGAATATGAAGTAAGGACTGGTGGAAGAGTGTTGTTTTAAAGGAATTTGATACCGCATGCCGAATGGAAAGAAAAAACATCCCTCAAAGTTGTTTAGAATTAAATGTTTAGAGAATTGGTGTGACACTACTTGTATCTATGTGTGCCTTTGATGCACCCCTTGATGCTTCTTACATCCTTGTAGCAGCACCAGTGGCACTGAAATTAGGTGCAGATATGCTGATTCGGTCTGCTCCATTCCGGTTACATAGGTTTCAGTGCTCAACCCTAATTATGAGTCCATGCTGGACAAGTACTCAGGAAGATTTCATGTTATTCATTTGTACAAACCGTTATTCCATCAATGGCGTAACCTTTAGACAATGATTCACCGGATACTAAGTACTGCGCTGATGTGCATGCTGTTGATAAGTGCTGGACGTTTGCTGTGATCGATGCCTCCTGTAAACGGCTCAGACTAAATATTAGCTCCTCTCTGATGAAGACGCTGCCAAATGTGCTTGTGTGTTCACCAGAAATAAAGAGAGAAAGGGTGCAGAGACCGAGCTCTGAGATGTAAAGCGGTCATGTGTGAGTCAAGGAAGCAGTGTTTGCAGGAATGGTGATCGGGGTGGGACATCGAGTTAGTGCACAGTAGTTTATTGTTGCTAGGAATAATCACACCGTTTACTCCTCAGGACGGATGCAGCTCACACTGTTACAATTCTCTGAATGTTAAACTGTGGCATTATAGTTCACATGCAGAGCTCTGTTCACAATTGAGTTACCGTTAAGGTAGATGATAATAATAGTAGTGACAATAATAATAAACATGATAATAATAATTAAAAAAAAATAGTCATAATAATAATTCATTTATTCATTTTATTTTCAGCTTAGTCCCTTTATTAATCTGGGGTCGACAACTTATCCAGCATATGTTTTAGGCAGCGGATTCCCTTCCAGCTGTAACCTATCACTGGGAAACATACATTCTCATTCACACACATACACTACGACCAATTTAGCTTACACAATTCACCTATACCGCATGTCTTTGGACTTGTGGGGGAAACCAGACCACGCGGAGGAAACCCATGTGAACACAGGGAGAACATACAAACTCCACGCAGAAATGCCAACTGGCCCAGCCAAGGCTCGCACCAGCGACCTTCTTGCTGTGAGGCAAAAAAGCGCTACCCACAGCGCCACCGTGTCACCCCAATAATAATAATAATAATAATAATAATAATAATAATAATTGATTAACAATAATTGATTATTATTATTTTTGTTATTGTTGTTGTTAGAGTTGTTGTTAGTAGTATATGCAGTAATAGTGGTAATTAATAGTAAATTCGTTTTTTACATTACATTTAAAAAAATTTTTTTTAAATGATTTTAATAAAGTTTGTCAAAGTTGCTTTAATTATTTAGAAAGTTTTATTTACTTTTGATATTTAATGACATTACAATAATTTAATAACAATAATTGTTGACATTATAATAATGTAATAATAGTGTTATAATTCAGAATATTGCTAATTGATCATTAACTGCCATATTACTTTATGTAAATACGTGCTTATTACACACATTGAAAGAAATGTTAATAATAAATAATATATTAATATTTAATAATATTATTATATTGTATATGGAGAAAGTCTTATTTGTTTTATTTTGTTTCATTTTTTTAATTTTTTTAAAACCATTTTAAGGTCAATATTATTAACCCCTTTAAGCTATAATTTTTTTCAATCGTCTGCAGAACAAACCATCGTTATACAATAACTTGCCTAATTACCCTAACCTGCCTAGTTAACCTAATTTAAAGCCTTTAAATGTCACTTTAAGCTGTATAAAAGTGTCTTGAAAAATATCTTGTCAAATATTATTTACTGTCATCATGGCAAAGATAAAATAAATCCGTTATTAGAAATGAGTTATTAAAACTATTATGTTTAGAAATGTGTTGACAAAATCTACTCTCCGTTAAACAGAATTGGAGAAAAAAAATAAACAGGGGGCTAATAATTCTGACTTCAACTATACATACTATATATATATATATATATATATATATATATATATATATATATATATATATATATATATATATATATATATACAGTATATATATTCAACAATAATAATGATTCATTGTTATGCAATTGTCTGATTCTGAGGATTAATTTTCTTAATTTGGTATCGGTTAAGTAATAATCATAACCAGTTATTGTGTACTGACGTCATTTATTTCATATGCACTATGTCTTGGTAGCTTACTATGGCGAGGGAGGCGAGCGCGAGTATTTACAACGCTCCCTAACTACTTAAAAACGCAGAAACTGTGCACAATTTCACTGTGTGGATGGTCTTTCACTGATACTTACAGCAGAAGCCCCTATTTCACTGCGATTGAGAAAATGAAAGTAAAAAAAAAAGTATTCTCACTGTGGCCTATTTGACCTGCTGGCATTACTTTTCCTCTCCTGTCTACGGCAAGCCAAAAAAGCTTGTTATTACGCTATTGATCAATAGCGTAATAATGAGATCTTTGGCTTGCCATACCTCTAGGCTGTTACAGCGATACTTCTGAATACAGACACGAGCGTGTCTGTTGAGTGAGTTTTCTCCATCGCATCTGTCATGGATCAGCTGCGATCGCTGCTGCCATTTATCAGTGTTACTCATTGGTGAACAGCGCCAGCACGTTAGAGCCAATCACAGCCCTTTCTGTTGAGCATGTGACCAATCATAGGTGTGTAAGAAAGAACTCGCTAGACAAGGCTCAGAAAACGAGCTGGATATTTATATTTGTTAATTTGCTATAAATACTCATGTTGTTCTGTGCATGTACTTGAGTTTTTTAAAGATACATTATATATCTGACTGTTTGTATTAAAGGACAAAATTGTATTACAACTAGTATATATTTATACATTTTAATACAAGAATTGCTGTGCTGTGAAGAAAATCTAAAACTGTGTATGGAAAGCATTGTCAATGCACTGTGATGCAGCGAGATATCGAATTAAACCGAATCGATGGCATGATAATCTTAACCGCACCGAACCGTGAGACCAGTGTAGGTTCACACCTATACAAAGCACTCATATCTGTCTGTAAGGCAGCACACAGTGTTTTTGAATGGAGCTTATTGTCTGAGAGAAGTTTTGCAGGAAGTCTGGACCCTCTTATTTCAGAGCGATCGAGTCAGTCGAGAGGAAACCAGCAGTCTGAATCCCCCTCAGCGTTTGTGACTTTGAATCTCTGCAGGACAGTGGTTGAGGTGCAGGTCTCCAGCTGGAGCGTCTGTGACTCAGAGATCTCGCCTACACATCCACTCCTGGTATGGTTGTGAAATTTCCGGACAGTGGTGTGATTTGGAGATGAGATGGGGTCAGCAGCCTGGACTCATTCAGCTCAGGCTTCAGCTGTTTAGCAGAGCACACAAAAATGTCCAACACGGACTCACTTTTCCACCAGCAGCTAAATGTGTGCTTATGCAGGATTTGAAGGAATAGATTTTTTAACAATGAAAACTCCATCGTTGTTATTTGTGGGGATTTTATTATTATTATTATTGTTGTTGTTGTTGTTGTTGTTGTTTATTATTTAATTGAATTTTACTTTTTTATTTTGTTTTTATTTTATTTTATTTTTATTTTATTCGATTGTATTTTCATTCATTCATTCATTTTCTTTTCGGCTTAGTCCCTTTATTAATCTGGGGTCGCCACAGTGGAATGAACCGCCAACTTGTCCAGCACATGTTTTACGCAGTGGATGCCCTTCCAGCTGCAACCCAACACTGGGAAACATCTATACACACTCATTCACACTCATACACTAAGGACAATTTTGCCTACCCAATTCACTTGTACCGCATGTTTTTGGACTGTGGGGGAAACCGGAGCACCTGGAGGAAACCCACGCGAACGCAGGAAGAACATGCATGCTAAATTTGCATGATTCATTCACAAACTCGCTGATCACACAGATCCAGTCACAGAAGGTAGCAGCTCAAAAGTTAAAAAATGTTCAAAACTGAGTTCAGCATGATCTCATCAAACAGACCTAAACTCTTAGAATGCGTTGTCCTTGTCCTCCTTTGACACTTATCTCAGACGTCCTCATAGTCCTGTCCTCTGCTTTACTGTTGCTTCTCTGAGCACCTACACCACCAATTATGTAGCTTCCAGTGCCTTTCACAAAACCAGCCACAAAACTTCCTCAAAGAGGCCATAAATCAGAGCATCCTCATTCAATTACGCTGTGTCCAGAGGCCCCGCGCCACCAGGCCTGAGATAATTATATGTTATCAAAGTTCTGATCTCCTCTTAACTGGACCTATAAATCAGCAGCCTCCGCTCTTCAGTGCACAGGACGACTGTTATTACAGCCCCATACCTAATGACTCTGTGTGGCCATTTTGCAGGAGAAATGGAAGGACAGGTCTTTTTAATGAGCACATATGCGCCAGATAGTCCTGTAAGGCGGAAGCTTTATTTATTTGATATCACACAGGGGGGAGTGATTTATATATACGTTCAACATGAATGAATTGAATTATGAATTATGAACTTCAAAATTAGAAAAAGAACGCTCTGACTTTAGTTTTATGAAAAAGTATTGGTGAACTGCATAAAATATATCGGAATGAACCAGTAGATGAGCTGAATAAAGCGAAAATTCATTTTTCTGCCAGTAGGTTTAGCTTATGAGCAGTGTTTCCAATAGGTTACCACTGTAAATGAAGCAGCACTGCTCTTATGAACATGATTTGTTGCCAAAGTCATTTTAAAAGTGGTAGTGAAGCAGTCAGTCAAATTAACATTATTTTGTAAATTGATTTCCACTTAAATGAAAATACACTCACTGGCCACTTTATTAGGTACACCTTACAAGAACCTGGTTGGACCCCCTTTTGCCTTCAGAATTGCCTTAATCCTTCATGGCATAGATTCAACAAGGTATTGGAGCTATATCCAGAGATTTTGGTCCATATTGACATGATAGCATCACACAGTTGCTGCAGATTTGTTGGCTGCACATCCATGATGCAAATCTCCTGTTCCACCACATCCCAAAGGTGCTCTATTGGATTAAGTTCTGGTGACTGTGGAGGCCATGTGAGTACAGTGAACTCATTGTCATGTTCAAGAAACCAGTCTGAAATAATTTGACACGGTGCATTATCCTGCTGGAAATAGCCATCAGAAGATGGGTACACTGTGGTCATAAAGAGATGGACATGGTCAGCAACAATACTTAGGTAGGCTGTAGCATTGACATGATGCTCAATTGGTACTAATGGGCCCAAGTGTGCCAACAAAAAAAAATCCCCCACACCATTACACCACCACCACCAGCCTGAACTGTTGATACAAGGCAGGATGGATCCATGCTTTCATGTTGTTGACGCCAAATTCTGACCCTACTATCTGAATGTCGCAGCAGAAATCGAGACTCATCAGACCAGGCAGTGTTTTTCTAGTCTTCTATTGTCCAATTTGGTGAGCCTGTGTGAATTGTAGCCTCAGTTTCCTGTTCTTAGCTGACAGGAGTGGCACCCGGTTTGGTCTTCTTCTGTTGTAGCCCATCCGCCTTAAAGGCTGATTTATACGACGCGGCCTACACGTGGATGCATAGCCCTCGCCGTGGCCGTCGGTGTCACTGATGCGCACCTTTCAAAAAATGTAACTACACGTCGCAACGACGCGTAGTGCAAGTTCTGTGATTGGTTGGCTTGGTAGCGCTGATGAGTGTGGGTGGGACCGAGAGCCGCGCGAGCCCAATGGATCGATTGTTTACAAGTGGGGAGTCCCGTGAAGGAGCTCCAGATGGAAAGTTTTGTTTTGCTTTTATCTTATGGTTAAAGTTGTTGCACGTCCGCTGGTTCCTGCCTTAAAATGAGCGAGTTTAAACCACTTGTACATTAAGGAAGCGAAAACAAAACACCAGCGAAGAAACTCGACACAGAGGAACATAAACACCTTACTGCCAACTAGCGTTTAGGAAGTGTTATTGCAGAGCAACAGAAACAGCTCGCTGAAGTATGAATTCACAGCTACGAGCATTGCATGCGCCGTGGGTCACACCGATCCCTTGACACAGAAGTATAAACCAGGCTTAAGGTTTAACGTGTTGTGCGTTCAGAGATCCTCTTCTGCACACCTCGGTTGTAATGAGTGGTTTTTTGAGTTACTGTTTCATTTCTATCAGCTCGAACCAGTCTGGCCATTCTCCTGGCATCAACAAGGCATTTGCACCCACAGAACTGCCACTCACTGTATATTTTCTAATTTTCAGACCAATCTTTGTAAACCCCTAGTGATGGTTGTGCGTGAAAATCCCAGTAGATCAGCAGTTTCTAAAATACCAGCCTCAAACCAGCCCGTCGGGCACCAACAACCATGCCACGTTCAAAGTCACTTAAATCACCTTTCTTCCCCATTCTGATGCTCAGTTTGAACTGCATGTCTTGACCATGTCTACATGCCTAAATGCATTGAGTTGCTGCCATGTGGTTGGCTGATTAGAAATTTGTATTAAGGAGCAGTTGGGCAGGTGTACCAAATAAAGTGGCAGATAAGTGTATACTATACACTGTATACTATACACTGTATATTAAACTATTAATGTAGCCCATTTGAAGAAAAGGTCATGTTTTACTATAGCTTTTACAACTGGGATTTCAAAGTCTCCGTGGTCATTTCATTATTTCCACTGTATCTGTTCACCTCAGGGAACAAAACCAACCCTGTGACGTCAGACACAGCTATATTCACAGCTGGTCATCTGAAGTAATTCCCAAATTGGTCTTGATAGTAAATATTCTCCCAAAATGTCAGCGACCTCTTTGTTTCCTAGATTGTGGGGATTCGTGCAGTTGATGTCATGTGATACGTGTTTGACGGCACAGACTGAACCTTGTATTCGTTTCATACAAATTATTAAAACAGAACATTTGTTTTCAAGTGTAGCTTGTTCAATTAAAAGGAGATTTCAAGCTTTATGTGGATCTATTTCTTGTGTGTGAAGCAAGTATTCGCTGAGATTCCAGTGCATTTGCTGACCCCAGAGGAATCATAACAACTGCAGAATCTGTCGTAAAAAGCCTGATCTCACGAGGAAATGTAACTATTTTACATTTTGTCAGTTTAGTGGCTATTTCATACGTGTTCAGTCATACGCCTCGCCCCAAAACCCAACTGTCATTACTGGATAAGCTAATCGTACTAAACTGTATGAATAAGTTCATGCGTATTCATACAATTTAGCCACTAAACCAAAAGGTTACGGATTGCCATGAGATTATGTTGGTAAAAACACACATCTGGTCCAAGCCCCTCCCCTGAATAGTCATCAGTCTAATAGCTGTCGATAATTGGAAAGCTAGAAGGCGGAGCTTCATCCATTACACTTTTCCTAATTCCTCTATACTTTTCTAAACATTAATTTTAATTCACAATAACAATCTGCAAAACCAACGTCTTTAATATTTTATTCGAGTTTTTTTAGTCTGTTTACATTTGAAGGCAAAATTATTTACAAATGATGTTTAGCAGAGCAAGGAATTTTTCACAGTGTTTCCAATAATCTGTTTTATTTCGACGAAAATAAAAGCAATATTTGATATTTTTTAAAATCATTTTAAGGTCAATATTATTAGACCCCTTCAGCAATGTTTTTTTTTCTATTGTCTACAGAACAAACCACTGTTATACAATGGCTTGCCTAATTACCCTAACTTGCCTAATTAAACGTAAGCCTTTAAATGTCACTTTAAGCTGTTTAGAAGTGTCTTGAAAAATATCTAGTAAAATATTATGTACTGTCATCATGGCAAAGATCAAAGAATCAGTTATTAGAAATAAGTTATTAAAACTATTATGTTTAGAAATGTGTTGAAAAAACATACAGGAGGGCTATTATTTCAGACTTCAACTGTATGTGCCTGATAACACTGATATTTCATTTATCTTTTTGTTGTCAATCAGATAATATCAGGAGATAGGCAGGTCTTTTTAATGAGTGCAAATGTAGCAGACAGTCCTGTGATGCGGAAGGTTTATGTGATGCTGCAAAGGCTGTGCTGCATTCACTCGAACGGCCCAGAAACGCACAGAGGGAGTAATTTATAACTGTTGCATGCTGGGCAGATGAGCTCTCCAGATGTGCCCCGTGACCGCTCTCCCCCATAAAAAGTCTGAAAACCGAGCAGGACACTCATCTTCATTGTGTTTGGAGGGGTGTTGGGCGAGTGGACGTCCCTGCTGTGACTTATGAACCTAAATGGTGCATATTGCTTCTCTCTTAGTCATGCTTAAGGGTGTCATGATGCTTCATTGGTTCAAGACGTCCTTGCCGCTGGTTGTGCAAGAGCTGTCCTGCAGTTTTAATAATGGCCTATATCTAGTCCAGATGTATCGGAGTGCTCGAGTCTACTGGTGTGTTCATTCAGTCGTGAAGTGTGACTGATGTCCTCGCATACATAGTTGAAGTCAGAATTGTTAGCAATTTTTAACACACTTCTAAACATAATAGTTTTAATAACTGTTATCTAATCATATATTTTAAGCTATTTAATAAGATATTTTTCAAGATACTAGTATTCAGCTTAAAGTTTAACTTTGTATAACATGTCTTAACAAGGTTTTACAATAATTAAAACCCCAATACCTAAAACTTACCCCAAATAGGTTTAGAGAAAAATAAAAATTAAATAATTATCCTTATTTTTAAAAAAATGTAATAAAAATAACAATATTGAAATAAATTAATTAATTAAAATACAAAAGAAATCTAATCAAGCACCAATTCACATTCCACAACTTAAGACTTTCAAAGCTTCAAAAACGCCTCCCAGATATCACAAAATTCACAGGATTTTTGCTTATTATATATGTGAGCTTTAGAAGAGCCAAGCATGGTATAAGGTTTCTCAACCAAAGTCCAATGGAGGGGCGATTAGCATTTTTCCAACATATAGCAATACAACATCTTGCTTGTATTAAACATAAATCAATCAATTTTCTTTCTTTAGCAGACAAAGCACAACTTTGTTCATACATATTCAATATACACAATCCAGGACTTAATTAAAGTGCAATTTAAAGGTTTCACTAGGTTAATTAGGCAAGTTAAGGTAATTAGACAAGTCATTGTATAACAGTGGTTCGTTCTGTAGATAATCAAATTGAGACAATCGAAAAAAATAGTACTTAAGGGGGCTAATAATATTGACCTTAAAAATTTTTTTTTTAAAACTGCTTTTATAGTAGCCGAAATAAAACAGAAGAAAAAATATGATAGGTATTACTATGAAAATTTCCTTGTTCAGTTTAGCATCATTTTGGAAATATTTGAAAAAGAAAAAAAAATAACAGGGGGGGTTAGTAATTTTGCCTTCAACTGTATTTCTGGTGTGTTGTTTTCACTTTCATGTAGAGATGCTGCGCTTTAGAAATGGCCTACATGTGCTTTAACTGTTGCTGCAAAAGCCAAACTCATGTGTGGTGCTTTAATAATAAACAAAATGATTGATGGGAGTTTAAGTGGCTGTTAATAGTGTCGCTAAATGAGCCTGGTGCCTGGCAGCATATTAGCGTGAATTGTTTAGTCAAGTGCTAATCTGTAAATCAGCTGAGTTGATTTTGTTTGTTTCTGTTTCAGTCGTTGCTTGTGTTTTTGTTGATGAAACGAATGTTGCTGGTGTATTATATTTGCTACAATCATTCCCCTTGGATTTGCCTCGCACTCTGTGAAAAATGCAGGGTTCTTACAATTCATTCATATTGTCCCAACACAAATTGATTAAGTTAACTACAGGTTTAACCAATTTAATTGAATTGAACATAAAATAATTAAGTTGTTCCAACAAAATCTCAATAATTGTGTTGTTTCAGCTTATTTTAAATAAGTTGTTTTAAACAAGCAACAACAACAAAAAATAATTTCACTTTGTACATAGTTTACAGTAGAGTTTGAGTTTTTAGATGTAGATGTTGTTTTATAACAATTCAGATTATTACTTGCATGTTTATAGGTAACATATATAGAACCAGTCTAACATTTTAATGGTGATTTTTTTTATTTTTATTATTTTTTTTTATTAATCTGATTATGTGCCTGATAGCATATACACAGAACTGATATTTCTTTAAGATTTGAATACAATCTTTGGACAAATAACCACAGCACTGAACTGAACATGCTCTAAATATTTCAGATTTTTTATGCAAGTTATTCTGCTTTTGTCTGTTGTGTTTATGTGAGTTGTCATAAATGTGAAATATTCATGTTACAAATAGAGAAACTAAATATCAATTTAGAAAAACAAAAAATCAATATTTTTTTAACATTTTAATTTAACCAATATTCAGTACTGATATTTCATAATAGCTTTTTACATGGTAGCAATATGATTATGCACACACAATATACACATACCCAAATCACTAACAGGGTTAACTGACTTAACAGTTATTTTACTTTGCTGTTTGTGGTGTTGTTATGCATTGTTTCTACCACCCTATTTTTATGCATTTCATTCATTTTGATGCATATGGTTTTTTTTTTTATAATTGCATCAGCATTTTATATTCGATATATCTGAGAGCTTCTGTAACTCTTGTTCATTCACAAGAATTCAAGCAGCGGCTCCCAGGCCTCAGACACTTAACGCTTTGTTCTGCTCAGCCTTCTTAAATCTCTTGTGTTTCTGTCACTGATATAGTTAAGCTTCACTTTACTAGTAGCTTTGTAACGTTGTATTCTGTTTCATAGTTACACTTTTATATATTCAATCACATGCCTGTATCGGTACCTGCTTAGCAATCTAAGCAATCTTTACTTCCTCTTATCTATTTTTCCTCACATTTCTTCTTTCAAAATCCCTTTAGCCATAATTTCACAACCAATCTCAGTTCTTAACCAAGTGTTGTACCTTTTGCCTATAATTAAGTTTTTTTTTTTTCAATATACAGTTTAAGTCAGAATTATTATATTTTTTCCCCAATTTCTGTTTAACAGAAATATTTTTTATAAACACATTTCTAAACATAATAGTTTCAATAACTCATTTCTTTTCTCTTTGCCATCATGACAGTACATAATATTTTTCTAGATATTTTTCAAAATACAAGAATTCATCCTAAAGTGATATGTAAAAGCTTAACTGGGTAAATTAGGCAAGTTAAGGTAATTAGGCAACCATTGTATAACAGTAGCTATGTTTCCATACAAAGATGCTAATTAAATTTATGCATAAAACTGGAATATCGCATATGAGACATGCAAATGAAGCAGCGTTTACATCCAAGTAGTCAAAGAGAACAGAATCGTCACTTCCTTAATCAATGGCGCCAAATATCAAAAGTAAAAACTGAATTTGCTGCAGTAGGAGAAGCTGCGTCAATATTTGTTCTTTATTTAATAAATTACACAATGAACACATGGTGGCATTTGAAGGCATCAGACGCGGAGCACAGACACTCTTCACTATTCTGGTGGTAATTAATAACATAAAAACACTAATCCTGAAATGCTAAGGCATTTTAGAATGACTTAAACAACATTTGCGATATTTTACTATGTGCTCAGCTTGCTGGTTTGTCCATTCACACACATTTTCATTATCACATGATCTCTTATAACAAAATCACATGACTTTAATGTGCATACTGGAATTTGTTTGGTAAAAGTGTTTCCATCGTAGTTTATGCGCATAATTTCTTATTAAATAAAGTTTATCCTGCTCAGTTATGCGCATGTTTTTTTACGCACGTTTCCAAAATTTATGGGCATCTTGGCATTTCAATAAATAATTTTTTAATTATAAAAATAGTTGCATGGAAATAGTTGCATGGAAACATAGCTAGTGGTTTGGTCTGGTGGACAATTGGGGGAAAAAAGTCAGTTAAGGGGGTGTTGTGGCAATTTCAAATAAAGAGACTCTTACTGATCAAGAGACAAAGTCTTACAAGGTTTACTTCCAAAAAGATCTTATTCTTTGCAAAAAATAGGTCTGACAGTCATACAGGAACACCAGTTTACTAAAAGAAGCAGCAGTTTTATGTTGTATATTTTATGTTTTAAAAGTAACTTCAAAGTAAAGTAATTAGTAATCTGATTGCTTTTACATTAGGTTATTAGTAATATAATCAGATTACAATTTTCCAGTAGTAGTCAGTAATTTGTAATTTATTACTTTTTGAAAGTAACTTACCCAATACTGTTGATCAGGTTACAGTAAAGTTGTCAACTTACGCTAGCATTCAGTCAGCATGTGATCAAAATGACCATATTACTTTTTAATTTAGGAAGTCTTTCACATTACAGGTTAAATGCCTTTTTAATGCATTTTTTGTTTACTTGTCTGCTAACAAGCCCACGGTGCCAGTGTTTATCTAGTGTTATGCCTCTGTTAGCTTGATATTAGCTGCCTGTTTCTCTGTTTGCTCATGTTTAGCTGACCTGTTCACACAGGGAGGATGTGCATACACACACACACACACACACACACACACACACACACAAGTAAATACACATCACTTACAAGAACGATTAGCCCTTTAAAATAGAACTTTGCACTGGTATTGGCAAACGCCACTGTGCCTTTCAACTTTTATCTTAGCTCAGCTTTGGCAAGAGCATATCACTCTGGGCAATGGCTTATCCATTTGTTTCTATTGCGCTGAAGGGCTTCACAATGTTTTCACTGCACTGATAGATGAGTTTGGCTCAGATCGCTGCGTATTATTGTGACAGAACAGGGAGTGCGATCAGGAGTATTGATTGGATCGTGTAGCGCTCAGATAAATAGGATTCCTAATGTTATTTTTTCATTTGTTTGAGTTCATCTTGAGGACACTCTCATATGAAACGCGGAGAGAAATTTAGTCATGTTCAGAGGCAGTGAACTTCAACGTTGGTGGGTTTGTGTCTCATAAAACTGCTTTCTGAAGAAAGGTTCGCTCCTATCTTTCCCCATCATTCCCAAACAAATACACCACACACACACACACACAGACCAAAGCTGAAGTTCATCAACCCTCTGACCTAACTAGAACTCTTGTTGTCAGAAAGAAATGTTCCACACATTCTCAATTATTTCCAAAAACACAGATATATAAACACAAGCATGTAGGAACCTGCCACCAGACAGACCGTGAGAGCTCAGACATGAGAAATATTACACACAAACATGCCACAAAGTGTATTACAAAGTGTTATAAGTGGTTCAGGTATTTTTTTTTGATTGCATCTTGCTCTTGTATAGTGGTGTAACAATTTTCTTCCACCGCTAAAACTAAGAAAATGCAATCAAAATATACTGTGTGTATTTTTCTCTAAACAGTATGCAGTGATTGCATATATTTACATTTTACACACTGTTATAAAATGCGATCAGTAAAAAGTAATTTTTTGGTAAGAATTTTATACTTTTATTTAGCATGGATGCATTAAATTGACTAAACGTGTCAGTGAATGCATACAAAATTTACAAATTAATTCAATTCAATTTTCAATTCAATTCACCTTTATTTGTATAGCGCTTATACAATGTAGATTGTGTCAAAGCAGCTTCACATAAAAGGTCATAGTAAACTGGAACAGTGTAGTTCAGTTTTTAGTGTTTAAGTTCAGCTCAGTTTAGCTCAGTTCAGTGTGGTTTAATAATCACTACTGAGAGTCCAAACACTGAAGAGCAAATCCAACGATGCGCAGCTCTATAGATCCCGAACCATGCAAGCCAGTGGCGACAGCGGAGAGGGAAAAAAAACTTCACTAAATGGCGAAAGTGAAGAAAAAAAAACCTTGAGAGAAACCAGGCTCAGTTGGGCAAGACCATTTTAATTTCTCCGCTGGCCAAACGTCTTGTGCAGAGCTGCAGTCTCAGTGGCGGAGGCTGGAAGCTGGCCTCAGCGAAGACTCGTCTGTCTCTGGAGCGTCACAGGAATCAGTCTCATGTTCTCCAATCTTCCATGACCACCACAGTAGCTGCTCAGGATACGGCCTGGTCCAGGATATGGAAACCTTAACCTTAATTAATATTTGTTTCTTGTTTGTTTCTATTTGTATTCTGAGTAGTAGCGGTGTAATGGATCACAAACCATTTTTCGGTTCAGCCAAAAAGGCGAGGAGACAAATGTAATTTGCTTTCCATTTATTACGAAAACAGTACTGCAAGACACTATTGGTTTTAACAAACAGAACTTAGAACCTGTAATTTTATTAAAAATTAATAATCAGCTGAATAAAGATGAATTGTAAAATATTCAGTACTGTGAAAAATTCACTGTTACTACTACTGTTGCAGATAACACTACATGTATAAATCTAACATTATAATTCTTCTCATTTTCAAAAAATGATTCAGTTATTCACTCATAAAACTTCATGTTGCATTGCTGTGTCATTTTTGAAGAATTATTAAGTGGTGTATTTCTGATGGCTGGCCTATTGGTTAAATAATGTCATTTCTGCCTACAATGTCATTTTTGAGCATCGTTAAATGCTTATGACTGTGATTTTAACCTTTACCATAAACATCAGTGGTTATATCTGAACTATAAACTGTTATCTCTGTACTTCTGTGTTATTTGACAGTTTGTAACTTTATAACTAACTCAAAAGTCTAAAGACTGAATCTCTTTCTTGATTTTTGCATTTTTCAAACACAGATTTGAATGCAGCGTTTCGAAAGATTAATAAACGTATGCAAATCACCATCATTTATAATTTATGCTGCGTGGGTGTTGAGATCCTGAACTTTTAATGATTAATCGTGCAGCGCACACTGAATGCATTGATGCAGGCTAAACAAGTAGACAGAAAACACTCTTAATGAAATCCACCACACCGAAAAACCTACCACAACTTCTTCCATCATCATGATATTTTACAGGAAAGCCTAAATGCTATCATACATGTGCTTTGAAAGACGCGAGACCAGATCTCTCTGTGATCGTTACAAATTTAGGAATAATCTACCAGTAAATTTTTTTTTTTATAATACGCAGGCAATGTGTGTTCCGAACAATGGGTTGTGATCCGTACAAATGACGTACCAACTGTGATTCGTTACACTCCTAATTCTGATCAAACACTTTGTCTCTGTTCTTCAGAAAATCCTGAAAAAAATAAATAAACCACTGTTTTCACTAAAATATTAGGCAGCACAACTGTTTGTAGCATGGACAATAATAATAAGAAGTAGAAATGTTTCTTAAGCTGCAAATCAGCATATTATTATGATTTCTTTTCTATTATTATGGATCTCAGTATTTCCTAATACTCATGTTATAGAAAATAAATGATTATGTAAATGATGCATGATGAGTTATAGGAAAGCTAGTTGTATAATCTTTCAAACAAATCTCTATTAACCAGTACGTGCAATAGACTGACTCACCATGAATGGCTTGACTTTGTTTTTTGTTTGAGATTTGCTCAAAGTGTTTGCTTATTGCCTCAGTTTGTGCTTTTGTAAGCTTCAGTGATGAAATGTGACAAGCAAGGTGATGTGCCATTTAGTTATGCTACTTGTTGTAAACTTTAGCATTTACTGGAATAGCAGTGCAACCTACTGTCTCACTACTAAGAAATGTTGCTAAATTAATAGCATCTCCCCAAAGTTGGACTTCTTTGCTTGTGCTTAGCATTTAGTAACAGGTTTTTGAAGAAGTTTTTTTTTGGTCTAGACATCAGGAACAGAACTGACCCTGGACCTGCTGTAACAGGTTGAGTGGTTAGCATATGGTGCGGTTGAAGACTGATTTTCAGCCTGGCTGCCAGTATTTTTGTAGCTGTCTGCTTCGAGAGATTCTGTGGTGTGGCATTAATTCTTCCAAACCTCTTTTACTTTCGGTCTTACTTGTTTTTTTCAGCACTTCACTGTTAATTGTAAGGAATGTTGGCTGCGCTTTTGATTGCTTAAATGATGTTTGATGAATCATTTTTGTTGCGCCAATAAACCACAAACATGTGGCTTACATACCAATCTAAAAACCCACAAGGCAAGGCATGGCTGTGGGAATCGGAGACCGCACTTGCCAACTGGAAGTAGATTCCTGCTTACAGGATTATTCCCAGGGTTCTGATGGGTGTGGAAAACCTGGAAATGTCAAGGAATCTTTGAGTGCTTTTGGAAAAATCATTCAAATGATGATGATTATTCAACCTTTTCACGTCAGGGCCCTTCGTTGTCTACAACAATATTCAAAAGCCCTAAGACTTAACACTTTTTCCATGACTTATTGCATAAGGATTAAAAATAAAGACTTTTATTTTTTTATTTTTTTATTTAGTTTTGTTTTTATTTTACTCAATAATTTTAGCAATTTCTTCATATTTTAAAGCTTGATAAATATGTAACTATGTACATTCAGTCAAAAAAATTGCATGGTGTTATAAGATTTCATTAATATACATACATTTTTTATTTAGGTGTAAATAAAATAAGAATATCTCGTTTTTATGGTATTTATTTATTTATTTATTTATTTATTATTTTTTAAAATTTATTTATTTATAAGAAAGCCTTGAAGTTCCGTGGAAGTTTTTCAGTGGTCCCCTAGTTCCTGGTTAGAAAACATTGGTCTAATGGCCAAGACACACCAATGTTAGTCCATCGTTGAGCTTTGGTCAAACCTGCTAGTTAGCTGTTAGCGCATACAGCTGAATCAAGGAGATTCCATAGTCAGGTTTCATTGTGACCCCTAAAAGTGCATCCATTACGGGGGGCTTTCACACTGGAGGAACATATTCATTGTTCCTGAAACTATTGAAAGAAGTATCAATTTTCGGTGTGCTTACACCACAGGAACTAGTAACAATTTTGGTTATAAGAACTAGTTTCGGGATCTAAATTATCTTCAGAGTGGGGTCTAACCCAGGGGTGCCTAAACTCAGTCCTGGAGTGCTGGTGTCCTGCTGCATAGTTTAGCTCCTTCCTTCAACACACCTACCTGGAAGTTACTAGGCTGTGTCTGAAATGGTATACTTTCATACTATATAGTACGCTAAAACGGTATGTGAGTAGAGTAGTATGTCTGAATTCATAGAATTCGAAAAACAGTATGTGAGAATTACCCTGATGACTTACTACTTCCGGCAAGATTCTGAACTGTGCATCCTATGCATGCTCTGCTTTCCTATGATGCCTGTGAGAGAATTCATGAATGGCAAGTGAATCAACACAAATGCTGTTGGTAGGTCACGTGATCGTGACAAAATGTCGGATGTAGTACATCCAAGTTCCATTCATACTACTCCCATTCATACTGTACAGAACATACTTTTCTAACGGCCGAGTAGTACCGTAATTCAAATGCAGTACCTACTGGGTAGTAGGCGGTTTCAGATGCAGCCCAAGTATACCTAGGAAGAGCTTGATTAGCTGGTTCAAGTCTGTCTAATTGGGGTTGGAACTAAATTCTGCAGAAAGCTGGCCCTCTAGGACCGAGTTTAGGCACCCCTGGTCTAACTCCTGCACAATAGAAGCAACATGTGTTGTAAAAGTTTGTAATCATCTTTTGTAAAAACGTCATCATTTGCAAAACTTCACTCTGTTATTACAAACCCTCAACACAACTACAATAGTTCTCGAGGGAGATAATGGCTAGTTCATATAACTACCCGATCTGTCCATATATTCAGATATCAGTCAACACCGCAAAAATTGTTTCAACTTGTATCTCAAATCAAATAACACAAATAAACCTGATGTTGATTGAGATTGACTTAGAGTAAACTTCAGTGGGCAAACACCACATTGCTCCACAACTTTCCATTCTAAATACTGTCAACTGTCAATGCATTTTCAGCTTGTTTTAACAAACTCTGCTGCTTAACTTGCATGTAACCCACAGCATTCCTTTTAATAATATGTCACAAGTACAACCATGTGGAATCTACACCTGCAATGGTTCATGCTTGTAAAGTTTTAATTGGTTAAATTCCATAAGACTTTAATGATTTAACTACTCAGGAGAGTGTAATACAGCACACATACTTTACCATAATTAATTTCACAAAATTACACTTGTATTTCCCGAAAATGAGTGTATGAAATACAGAAAATGTATGCAGACTCTGTCTAGACCTGCTTATGACTGACAGCCTTTAGTGGCCAGTGTTACGCCCCGAACGCCCTTGGCTGTGTTTGGAGTAGTTTGTGGGTGTGAGGTCAGTGTATGAGCTGGGGTTGGATGGTAAGGGGGAATTGATTCGATACAGGCCATGGTGTTTTGCCTGCACATCTTCCTCTCTACACATTACACAAAAGCTCTATTGTAGCGCTCTGTGCCATGGCTTTAGTGTGTTGAGGACTCTCATTGTCCTTAAGCGTACATTGGTGTGGTTTCTCCGAGTCTCTGTCTCCTCCTCTTTGCCCTCTCTTTCAAAGTTGCAGTGCATTGTGGGCAGATTCAACTTTGTGGGCTCTCTAAATCATAATGGAGTCCAATCTTGGAATGTAGTGTTTGCTGACGTCAACAAAAAGTCAGATCAACAAGGATTTTTATGTTATTTTTATTAAGTTATTCAGGTTTCAACTACATTTTTATACAAAGTTTGACTCAATATTTTTAATCTGATTGATGCACGTTCAGATTACTAAAAAAGTTAATTTGATTAAAAATAAAATATTTATGTCAGCAAGATATATATATATTTTTTACAATGTAGCAACATTTCAATTCTAGATTGCAAATGTAGCTTGTGTGCAAAACTGGAAAAAGGAAATATTTGTAAAAGTACTGTTTCCATCATCTGTTCAGGGAAATTGGCACAAAATACCAATAAAATGTAAGTTGCTGCAGCTAGGAAAGCCTGAGTTTTGTTTTTGTTGTTTTGTTTTCGTTTTGTGTTTGTTTTGTTTTTGTTTTTGTTTTTGTTTTTGTTTTTGTTTTTGTTTTTGTTTTTGTTTTCGTTTTCATTTTAGTTTTAGTTTAGGTTTGTTTTGTTTTGTTTTTTCTTTTCTTTTTTTTTCTGTTTTCATTTCATTTTGTTTTGTTTTTTGTTCATTTTATTTTTTTGTTGTTTTTTTGTTTAGTTTATTGTTTTCGTTTTGTTTTGTGTTTTTTCGTGTTATGACAACAAACTAAAAAAAAACATTTGAACTTCCAGTATAGGCTTTCTCAAACCAGTTAGAAAACAAATATGTCTGTTTAAATAGCTTTTTAAACTTTTGAAATTATAATTTTTACTTTCAGTCTAGGCTTTCTTTAACCAATATCAAATGTTTGTTTAAAATCTTCTAATCTAGTGGACAATACTAATGTTTTATTGCATTTGATCGTATAAATGCAGCTTTGTTGAGTGCATAAAGTTATAATGTTTTTGAATAGTAATGTGCACATCTTAAATGATATATTTTAAAAGGTCGTTATTATAATTCTTTATTTTCCTTTTGAGACTTTTAAACTTCTTGAAATTAGTTTTTATAGTAAAAATGCCCCATAACCCTTTTGCAATTTGAGCAGTTGGATCATGTTTCATCTGGCAAGATTCATCAGACTGCATTTGCACTGTATTTAGTGCTGTCGACTTGTGATCATATCAACTGAGACGGATGTACCAAGCATAAAAAAAATCCCATAAGATTATGGAGGAGTTCCTTAAGTAAATATTGCCATTGTTATTTTGTGCTTCCTTGAACCGTTCCCACATTAACATATCAAACCAAATCACTGTTTTGATGAATGTGGTTTTCTCAGACCTGTGTGCATCCGGTGGGCACGCGGAGACTTGTTTTTTATCTGAGTGGAGCCGCAGTCTTGAGTTCATGCAGAGGTTGGTGGACAGTGATCCAGTCTTTGGCAGCACAGCAATACCCACAGTATAAAACCAAGTTCACTCATCTGTGTCCACACAAACCTTTTAATCATACGCTCTCCGTGTGTATGTGTTTTGGGTTAGTTGAGCAGCGAAGCCCCTGTTGCTCTTTCATATTTTGCCAAGATGTCCTAAAGGCTCCACTAAGAGCATTAAAAGCTTTTCACTGTACTCCCTGTGCATGGAAATCATGGTTATCTCTAGGATAAGTGTCAAGTTTGCACAAAAGAGACACTTGTAAGAGAGTAAAACTGGTTTTAGTTGGTTGATCAGCTGGACAGCGAGCTGTAGGCGCTGAGGTTGACTTGTATGTGGCCAGTAGACAGAGTTGCCAGGTTTTTGCAATTGTTAAATGCAAATAATTTTTGCAAGCAAGCCCAATGTCCAGTCAGAACTAGCCTAATAAAATCAAAGCTCAAAATATGCCAATGCCCATTTTAAAAATACATAATTAATCTCACTGTATGCATTATACATGATTCTTTCTTTGATAATCACTCAATATTAGTAATAAAAGTAAAATAATTTTTTGACATTTGATGATCCATAGTACTATAAAACATTCTTTAAGTGTCAGAACTTACTATAGCTATGTTTCCATCTGTTACAACCTCTTTGATGTTAGTCTAGGGTAAAAGTAATAACATTTAAAAGGTGTGGTACTTTCACAAGTGATGGATGCAAGTAAAAGACACAAACAACAAAACTGCCAATAAAAGTGATTTAATGTACAAAGTGAAACCAGACTGCCCAAATATATTTACAAAAGGAAGAGATATTTACAATTATAATAAAGCGGCAAATTCAAACAAAGTATCAAACAAAATTAGGTCAACTCAAGATAGTGAAGCCAAATCAAAGAAATTAATATAGCATAACAATTCTCATAAACAAACCCCTTAACTCGCTAGAAGAAAGAAAAAGAAAAATCTTCAGCGCCAAGCGCCGTAATATTCCCTATACTGAACTAAATAAAAATAAATACACAGATGGTGTTCACTTCTTACCTGGTGTTTTAAACAATGGATTGTCTACGTGTTTGCAAAATGGAAGTCGTACGACATCTTCCCTATCCACCTTACTCTGAGGAAAAAAGTGTCCCTTCACAGGCAATGACGGACACACAGCAACGTGCACAAAGCCGGTCCACAGGTCACTTTGCAAATGCACAAGGTGCAGTGGGAAATTAACACAACCCATTTCAATACCTTGAACAAGAACGCTAGATCCGCAGAAAGTATCGTCAGATAATTGTACTTTACTAGCTAAAATACATGACTGCTTTGTACCAGTATCTCTAAGAATGTTTAATCGATCTGATCCTCCTTTTTCCCCCGTAAGAGAAATGAACCCTTTAAGCATAAAAGGTCGATAACTCTCATCCACTTCTTCACCTGTATGCACAGTACTGTTTTACAAGTTCTCACAAAGCCTACGCTCTTTGGTTGTGACTGCTGCTTTTTCTTTAGTGTCCAACAATCGGAAATCACGTGCCCTTTCTTGTGACAGTAATAACATTCACGTTCCTTTTTGCTATTAGGTGGGCTAGATTTAAAATATGATGTGTGAGATGGCGTGTTTTCAGCTTGTGACTTTTCAGGACATAGTGACATAAAACATTTTTGTGAGTTAACACATATTCATCTGCGAGTACAGCCGCATGTGCCAACGAAGTCACTAATATGCCATACTGTTTGCCAATCAGGGCAGTGGGCGTTTACCTCTGAGTCTACAATCAGCCACATCCATTCATACAGATTATTCAGACAAGGGGTCAAAAACAGGACCAATAATAGTCAATAACTTCTTAATTAATATTTTTTAAGGTAAAAATCTTAACATTATAGTGGACTTAAATGACTTTTAAATGGACTGACTTTTTTCAGTAGATTACATATACTTTTTAGTTATAATTTAGCCATAGTTTTTGACCGTTACCACGTGAACGGAAACACCCTCTCTCCTCTAGTACCCCTGCACCTCACAAAAGGGTTCTTACATTTTTTTGGCATCCTAGCACAGGATTTTTTATCATTAGTTATATAATTATTGCATATGTCACACCTTTAACTCACAGGATTAAAAAACAACAACAACCCAAGTAGCCCAATTAGACAAGAAATCTGTGAACTTGGCAACCCTGCCTGTAAGTCAGCTTGGTTAAATTGATGGTGGTCTGGTTATGTGGTTGATTGCGTTCTAGATTAAAGGCTTGAAAAAGCTAAATGACTTGCTTACAAAATCTGCCTAATGTGAAATTGTAATAAACTCTTTTTCTTTCATTTGAATTATAATTTTTTTGACAGGATATAAAAATTTTATTAGTAACATAAACATTTGTTTTGCTAAATTGTCCTATTGCCAACCAATTGTTTTATTTAGCTTTAGTAATGTTTGTCGACAACAGGACTGTTTTTGCCTGATTATTTTAAGATAAAGTTTCATATCATATCATATCATATCGTATCATATATCATATCATGTATTAAGTCATATCATTATTTTAAGATAAAGTTTCATATCATATCATATCATATCATATCATATCGTATCATATATCCTATCTTATATATCAGATTGTCTCATATATATCATTATATCATATCATCATCTCAAACATCATATATATCATGTCATATATCATATCATATCACATATCATTGTATCATATCATATTGTATCATATGATGTATTATACTGTATGTATAATTTCTTGTATCATATCATGTGTCATATATAAAATCATATCATATATCATATTATATGACATATCTCATATATCATATCGCATAAAAAATGTCATATATCTTATCGTATCTTATCATATATTGTATCATATCATGCATCATATATATCATGTATCATAACGAATCATATCATGTATCTTATCATATTATCATATCGTAAAGCAATAGCATAGCATATATATATATCATATATCATATTATATATCAAATCATATAAAATATCTATAAGTATAAAATCTCTGTCTATAGTTTTGTCCTTAGTTTAGTTGTCCTTGTTGCTAGAATTTTAGTTTTTTATTTTATATATACAGTAATATTTGTAAAATTTATTTGTCTTTCTTTATATCTTGTGCAGTTCTCACTGTAGGAATTTCTATCAACAGTCTGTTCTTGTTTATTTTTACTTTTTAGAGCTTGCTAGTAAATGCTCAATCATGGACTGCCAGTACAACTGTTCGGTGACTATGTCTGGTCCAAAGTGCTACTGCAAGAATGGCTATGAAGTGGGAGAAGATGGAAAGACATGCAAAGGTGACCTGTCAATAATTTTTTTGGTCTATTTTCTGATAGAACGATAACTAGAAATATTGATCGCCTTTCCCATGATTTTTCCTAACCATGAGGCTTTCTCTACTTCAGACTTTAATGAGTGTGCCGTGTACGGGACTTGCAGTCAGATGTGCACAAACTCGGAGGGCTCCTACACCTGCAGCTGTGTGGAGGGTTACCTGCCGCAACTGGACAACCGCTCATGCAAGGCCAAGAATGGTAAGACACATACAATTCTTTCTGCTTGTTCATCTTGCTCTCTGTCTGCTCTTGCTTTAAAATGGTCCCTTAAGATTGGTTTTGTGGTCCGAGGTCACATATTTGTAATCTATGTACATCTATATGTATGTGTATGTCTATGTACTGTATGTTCGAAGTCTCTTGACTTCAAAAAATTTATCATATTATGACTGCTGATTTCATTCATCTGAAATGTAGAGGTGGGTTCTCAACCCCTCACCTGAAATAGTGTTCACTGATCATTTTCAGAAATATCAACAGATGTATTTGTATTGATTCTTTATTCAGAGTATCAACAGTAGAATCAGATGGAGTGTTTTTTAACTGGACTCAAATCAAATATGAAAATCTGCTTCAATGTCCATCCCTATAATCCAAAATAATGATTATTTATCCCTGTCTATGTTTAAGACCCAGTGGATCGGCTACCGTTCCTCCTTATAGCCAACTCCCAAAACATCCAAGCCACCTCTCTGAGTGGAGCAAACCCCATTACCATCAACGACAAACAGACCACCACTATGGACTTCATCTACGCCCAGGAGACCGTGTGCTGGATCCACATGGGCGACTCTCCCACTGCCTCGCAACTCAAGTGTGCCAAGTTTCCCAATGCCAAGAGCTTCACGGAGGAGAAGACCATCAACATCTCCCTCAGCCTGCACCGTAAGAGCACCTTCATATCTGTGTGTTTTATATCAGTCTCAGCTCTTCATTTGGGATGGAAAATGATTCAAAGGAACATATTTAGGAGGCTTTGAATCTTGAATGGGATTTAGTTGTTTTTAGTTACCCTGCAATAGTGCTCTGGTGGTCTGACAAACTTTTGAAAACACTTTTTGAACATTCTACGCTTATTTTTTTCAGACCTTCATGGCTGACAAGAAACAAATCAAAATCAGTCAAGCGTGTTTTCTAAATGCTGTTACAGATTTATTTTTGCTGTTATAGGAATGGTTTAAATTTAGATGAAGGTTATAAAGTCATTAGTTTCAAATGTGTATGGCTTACAGCACTAATCAAAAGTTTGGGGCGTTGAATACATTTCAAAAGTTTTGAAAACTTTTGAAAGTCAAACTCACCATGGCTGCATTTTCAGCTAGTGAACAACACGAACAGTCAGTCACAATAAATCCTGCTTTAAAAAACAAACTAGAGCATATAAAGCCGCAAACGACAGGCTTTAGTGTCACATGATGAAAGATAAATCTTACTGCTGCAAAATCTTTGAAAAATAACGGATGTCTTTTGAAGGGAGAGATTTATATTAATGGACTGGTTTCCCTTTTACTTGCAAGCACATTAAATGGAAGCCAAAGCTTTTAAAATATTCCAAACATCTTAAAAGGACCATGAAAGGATTACTAAAAGTGGTAAACGACTTGCATGCTATATTTTAAGTGTTTGTAAGGAACAGACCAGTAAACCAGACCATTTCTGAACAAAGGATATATTATTTAAGCCAGTTTTGTTACCTGGATTAGGCAATTCATTGACAAGCTCTGACTCAGAAGAACTACTTGTTTGTGAATCGGATGTTGTTACTTTTCTCATGAATGAATTTGAATGAACTCCAAGAACAGTGAGGGCGGAGATGTCCAACTTTTTTTTTTTTTTTTTGAAGTTTGAATTACACTTGAATATATGACTTAAATCGATCTTCTATGTGAAATTTTGTTTAGTTACATTTAAAGGGATAGTTCACCCAAAAATGAAAATGTACTCCTTATTTACTCACCCTCAAGTGGGTTCAAACCTTTATTAGTTTTTTAAAAATAGGAAAAACAAATTCTATGGAAGTCATTTTATATTTATCAATGTATCTTCTTTTGTTTTTAACAGAAGAAAGAAACTCAAACAGGTTTGTGGCAAGTGAAGGTTGTGTAAATTATTTTCAGTTTTGGGTCAACTATCTTTTTAAATTGTGGTCTGTTCCTGACATATAGTAAATGAGCCATATGGACCACTTCTATGGTCAGTGCTTTTTGTCATTTTATATCTTATAAACCCTTTTTTACATTCACTTTTTACATCCAAAACTTTAAAAGAGGCCAAGAAAAGTCTCTAGTAGGCTTGGGTACTGAAACCCGGTGCCACTATGGCAATGATACCTTTGTAACCGGTATTGAACTGGACCGAATCAGATATGAATTTCTGTGCCTAATTTCGGTGCTGCTGGTGTTGCGACAAGGATGTAAGAAGCATTAAGGGGTACATCAAAGGCACGCATGGGTTAGGGCTGCTCGATTTTGGGAAAAAATCATAATTATGATTATTTTGGTCAAAATTGTAGTCACGATTATTCAAAACGATTATCAGTTGAAGTCAAAATTATTTGCCCTCTAGTGAATTTTTTTCAAATGATGTTTAACAGAGCAAGGAATTTTAACAGTATTTCCTATATTTTTTTCTTCTGGAGAAAGGCTTATTTGTTTTATTTTGGCTAGAGTAAAACAGGTTTAAATATTTTGAAACCTATTTTAAGGTCAATCTTATTAGCCTTCTTAAGCAATAAATATTTTTGATTGTCTGCAACAGAAACTACTGTTATACAATGACTTGCCTAATTACCCTAGTTAAGCCTTTGAATCACACTTCAATCTGACTACTTGTACTTTGAAAAATATCTAGTAGAATATTATGTGCTGTCATCATAGCAAAGATAAAAGAAATCAGTTATAAGAAATGAGTTATTAAAAATATTATTTTCAGAAATGTGTTGAAAAAAAATCTTCTTTCCATTAAACAGAAATTGGGGGAAAAGGTTCGCTAATAATTCAGGATTGTGGGCTAATAATTCTGACTTCAACTGCATATATACAGTTATTTTCCTCCCTGCAAAGGAGAGAGAAATAAATACAATAGAATAAAAATATGAAACAAACTGTGCTATAAGCATCTTTACTGTAAGAAAAACACTTTAGCTACAAAAGTCCTTCAGTCAAGAACAGTGAGGGATTTTCTCCTTTTGTTGTTTGATTAATAATGGTGAAAACAGGCGGCAGCAGGAATATTGCACTTTTTTGGTTTCTCTTTCACGTGTCTTTTGATTCTCAACTCGTTTGTTTATTACACAAATAGGGGTTAATATGAATAATCTCTAAACACTGAACATTAAAGCGCTCACGTTAAGATGAATTCAGATGTGTGTGCTCTGCTCTTCTCAGTGTGCGAATGTCGAATGAGACCCGAATGCTGACCGCATGCTTTGTGTCAGATTTTTGTTCTTGTTGCTTTAGGGAACGTGCGCGTGCAGTACAGCACATCCGGTGAGCGAATTCCTTCAGCATGATTGCGTTCATCAAATTTGCTTAAACTAAGCACTCTACAGTTGCGTGTTAGGGGGGATCACGTCAAACTTAATGAAGCATTTGAGGGGCACATGGAATCAACTTAAAGGCAGAGGAATACAGTCTTTAACAGTTTGCGACATCATCTGGCACTTTCACAGAGTGCATTTACATGGACACTAATACTCCGATTTTAATGCGATTAAGACAATACTCTGATTAAGAGTCTACCATGTAAGCAGTGATTTTTTCATTACCTTAAAGGACCACAGACACCCACGTTGTGAAATGCAGTTTTTTTTTCTTTCCATTCAGCGTACGGTATCAAATTCTATTAAAACAACACTCTTCCACCAGTCCTTACTTCATATTCTCATCCAATACCTCAGTTTGTCGCGGGGCATGAACAATAAGCTGCTGAATGAAGGTGAAACTGCTGAACTGCAGTTACAGTTGAAAAATTAAACATTCGAAGTTATACATGAATCTCCGGAGGAAACACGTATGACATGGTGATGCAAATGTTAATTGGTCTAAGTGCTGTAACACACGTAAACATTTAAAAAGCAACACATGTAAACACCTCACTAATATTATTGTCTTATTCAGATTAAGGCAAATAATTAGATTACTGATGTCCATGTAAACGTAGTCACCAGCTCCAGCCACTGATCTATATAGAGAGATTAGTGGCCCCAACCCTAGAAAAAATGTGTTCCCTTATTTTTTCCAGTCTTCCCACAGCCTTATTCCACAATTAATGTTAATTGCGTAGGTCAAATCTTAAATTTATACTAACAAAATATTTACAAAAGAAATAGATTAATGCAATTCAATTGAAATGTATAAAATAGGAATTGATGTGTACTTTAAACTTATTGTTTAATTAAAATGATTAAAATATTTATCCTTCATAATTTTGTGTCTCAAAAGTATTGGTTCATGCACCATTTTGGCCCCGGTACCGTTTTAAAAGTATCGATTTAGCACCGGTATCGAAATAACCTCAAACGAGACCCAACCCTAAACTCCAGAGTAACATTTTAGAGTAATATCTAGTAACAGCACTTTGTTTGGTTGCCTGTCTCTTAGAAATGCACATTTGATAGTAGTTTAAAATGAAAATAGCAGGAGCATGAGTTAGGATCTAAATGTAAATGATTTTTTATTAATAAAACAGTACCATCTGTAAAAAAAAAACTGTAATAGCCTCGTTGACTACATTTATAAATAATGATAACAACACTGTCATCTCAGTAGTTTAGTTTGCAGCTTATATACTTTATCAACCTTGTTATCTGAGAAATCACACCATCGATCATCTTAATCCACTCAAACATGACTATAGTCAACACACCCTAAATGATGACGGTTTGAGGTAATCATGTGGGGTTTTTTCTGGTCCTGTTTGCCATCAGCAGAGACAAAGAAAAGACTTCATTTGTCTGTGTCAGTATTTATTGCTTTTAATTCGGCTCAGTCTATGATCAGCCTTAATGTTTGTCTGGGAAACATATAATTAGTGTCTCATGACAGTCTTCACAGTGACATACCGACAGTGACATGTTTGTTCTAGATTGTACAACACAATAACAATGATTTAGAATGTCAAGGATACGCTGTTTACCGCCCAAACCGCTGTAGCAATTGCTTCGACACCTTTCATAACGTATAACATCAATCGTTACATCACCTAGACATTCCTGCCCCGTGGGGAGTTTCAGCATTATTAGTTCTGTGTCTTATTTACTGCCCGGTCTGGATTTGTTCCTACTGTAGCTGTGTTCAGACAAGATTAAACTGCCTGCAGCTTTTGTAGCATCCAATGTGGGAAAATATTTCTCTGGCAGTTTCCTGGTAAAAAAAAGAAAACGGTTTTCCACAGTTTTGACACCCCGGTCTGCTGGTGCTTAAATGAGCTCAACCACAAAGTGCGTCATGAACATGAGTATTGGGAACAGAGGACAGCGATGACCTGTACTCCTCCATATAACTTCCTTCCAATGGAATTGCATGCTGATATGGCATTAAAAACGCAATCCTGCATTTTGCATCGTGGCATAATTGTCAGCAAGTACAACTTATTCATGTATGCATGCATGTAAATTTATGCATGGTAGGCAATAGGTATAGTTCACCCAGAAATGAAAATTCATTCAGCATTTATTCACCCCAAGGGTGTTCCACACTTCTTAAAAATAAAGGTGCCTGGAAGAACTTAACATTTTTATTTACAATGATGCTATAATAAAAAATGGCGACACTTTAATTTAAATACCAATCTCAATATTACCTCCATATTGTTAGGAGATTAGTTGTTTATTAGTACCAATTTAGTACATATTATGCATGATCTTAATCTTACCCATTACCTAAACCCAACTACTACATTAATAACCAGTAATAAGCTGCAAGTTAAGAGTTTATTGAGCTAAAAGTAACAGTTAATAGTTTGTTAATAAAGAGAATTGTACTATGAAATAAAGCGTCACAGAGACACCTTTTTGGGCTATTTTTTATTCACAGTCTGAAGAACAATTTCATCATTTTAAAGAACCCCGTTCTATGGCTCTTATACATTTTTTTTATTAAATCACTGATGCCAATAAAGAACCCTTATTTTAAGAGTGCATTGCCATATGCTTTTCTTTCTTTTTCTCATCACAAAATTAGTTTTTTTTATAATAATAAAAATATACATATAGTAAGGGAAACATAAACTCAAAAATGAGTAACTTATTCAAAGAACTTATTTAAAATGAGTTTATTGGGACATATTAATTATTTTATCGTCACCTTGGAATTATAAGGTTCTGTCTGTGTTCTGAATGATTTTGAGATATTGAACTTCAAAGTTTTTGCATTCCATATAGCAAACAATATGTGTGTAACAGTTCTCCTTCATGAAGTAATATGACTGAGACCCTAAATATACTCTAAATGTAAATTATCAAAATTCTCACATTTGTAAATTGGGGTAAAACAAACAGGGCAAATGCAGATAGAACCTTCTAATTCTAAAAAGTCATTTTCCGCTTGGAATTATAAGGTTCTGTCTGGTAGATCATTCATTAAGGCATTACTTATCAAGAAATACAATAAATTAAAATTGGTGTTGTAACAATATGTTGATGCTTGAGAAAGTAAAATATTTTGCTTTCTATAACATTTATTTAATGTTTTTTAGGATGAATAATTTTCTTGTTCAAAATAAAGCTATGATAAATATTTTATCCAGTGCAGTTGTTAATTTTATGTATTTAATATGGTCATATTTATTGAGTTTTATGCTTTATATGAACTATTGAATTTGTCCCATGAATTAAATCAAGTATTTGCCTTTTAAGGCTTAATGTCAAGTTTAATACTTTAAAAGAAAACAATGTGCAAATTAGTTTAATAAATGCTGAAAAAACACATCTATATACACTATATAGTCAGTGCATATAGTGAATACACTGACTATATATACACTATGTGTGTATATATAGTCAGTTTCAGTGAATATGTATACACAAATAAAAATTTCACATTTAATTTATTTTTCAACATGTAAACTTGTAAATTTCATCTCAGTGTCAAAAAGTGCTTCTAAATCATCACATTTACACACATCTTTTCAGTTTCAGGTTTCTTTTCAATTTTGTCTGGTGCGGCATTATTTAGTTGACTATAGTGTGTCAAAGAAAGCTGATCCTGATTGGTCCTCATGCGTGCTTTCGAACTGCTGATTGGTTCACAGAAAGAACCTTATAGAGCCAAGCTAGAGTTCGACTTTGTAGATAAAACCTTTTATGTTTTTTAAATAAAAAGTCTTAAAATGTAAACAACATATAAAAAACATCCCATAATATAAATAAGTTGTCAATCTATAAGAATATGTGAATAACTCAATTTTAACAAGAATGTCAGATAGAACCTTATGATTCTAAGGTGACGTCATGTTCAATCCACTTAAATTTGTAAAAACAATTAAGTTAACTGATTTCTTACAGTGTATCTTAAATGGAAACTACAATCTAAACAAACTGATAAATGAAGTATTACATTATTTCCGGTGGTTGAACCACTTCAGGTGCTTGCTGCCTGCGCCTCTGTGACATGCAAACCTGCGTTTTACAAGAGCTAATGTTGCTTGAATGAGAATATAAGATGTGGTGTGGGAGTTTTTGTTATGATAAAGATGACATAGATTTGCAAGAAAGACTGACTTATGTGTAAGAGCTCAAATGCTTCTCTTCATTAAATAAAATACCACTCTTACATTCACAGATGAAGTAGCAAGAAAATCCTGTGGTATCACTAGTTGGCCTTTCTGTTAAAAATCCATACAAAGTCTGTATCAAGCTGTAAAGCTGTATCAGAATAAAATAACATTTTATTCATTGTAAATTTTATAAGTATTTTGATTTTGGTTTGTGGTCACAGACTTTATTTACCTTGTCTTCATGCATTATGTTTGTCAGGCAATATAGTTTATTTAAATTGTTTATTGTAGTCAATTAAAATTAGGTTAATAGTTAATTTCTAAAATTCAGAGATTCAAACTTTTCTAAAGTTACGATTTTAAAACAAAAATGGGTGTTCTTTGTTTGTTTGACTTTTTTGTTTTTAATCATGCAAAAAAAAGTTAGAAAAAAAATTAGATTTATCTTCCTAAACATTGGCTCCAAATCGAAAGAGTTATCAAATATCAGGATTGGTTAAACATTCCTAATTGGTGCATCCCTAATGTAAGCTAACAACTAGATAGCATGGAAAAGGTGTTGCCAATGCCTCGGAATAGAAACCACCATTAAGCATTTTTAAAAAGATACAAGAGTATTACACAATGACTCCATAAAATATAGGTTGTATATTTAAGTATACATACTTTACATACATAAAGTGTTCAGAGGAATATGATCTGGGGTTTGGTGGAAAACAATCTAAAATATTATCATGACCTTGGTCTTTATTTAGTGTGACATTTTACTCTGACTCTTTGTGAAGGCACAGTTGTGAGAAATGAAGATTAATAGGAGAAGCACAACCCAAAATACAATCCATGTACTTTCTTCTATGAGGTAAATATCTTTTGTGCTTGTCGCAACAAGTTATCATGGTCATCTGTCATTCTTCTGACAACCAGATATTCAACTCTGTGAATAAACTACATGGATACTTTTTAAGGATTAACTGGCATTGAATTTTTTGTTGTGTTTTGACCGATGTAGATTTATCAAAATGGTGTACTTGTGTGCTTTTCTTGGCGAGTCGTAGTGAACTGTGGCACAAATAGACGGTTGACCTGCACAAAGACAACCAGGATTTCTTTTATATATTTTATTCAAATATTTTATATAAACAGATAAATAATACATTTGTGTTTGCTTTTTCACTTTTATGTACAGCATGTGTAACCTTGGATTATTTTGTTATTTTACTTTTGTTTTTTTTCTGGCCATTTACAGTTCAATTCAGAATTATTAGCCCTCCTTTTCCCCCAATTTATGTTTAACGTAGAGAAGATGTTTTTCAGCACATTTGTAAACGTAATAGTTTTAATAACTCATTTCTAATAACCAACTTCTTTTATCTTTGCCATGATGACATTAAATAATATTTTACTAGATGTTTTTCAAGGGACTAGCATTCAGCGTAAAGTGACATTTAAATGCTTAACTAGGTTGTATAACAATGGTTTGTTCTGTAGACTATCGAGAAAAAAATAACCAATAATATTGACCTCAAAATGGTTTTAAAACAATTAAAAGCTGCTTTTATTCTAGCCGGAATAAAACAAATAAGACTTTCTCTAGAAAAAAAGATATTATAGGAAATGCTGTGGAAAATTCCTTGCTCAATTAATCATAGGAGGGCTAATAATCTTTACTTCTGTATTTAAAGAAAATCCACTATTTGTTGCATTTTAAAAGGAGTACCATCATAATCATAGTACCATCATAGTTTATTTTATTTTACTTTTTTATATTATTCTATTCCATTTTATTTTATATATTTATTTATTTTATTTTTATTTTATTTTTTTATTCTATTCTATTTTTATTTAAATTAAAATTTTATTCTGTTCTATTTTATGTTTTTATTTATTATTAATATTATTATTATTATTAGTATTATTAAATATATTTTTATTTTATTTTATTATGAAAAATAATGAAATGTTGCATTTTAAAAAAGATTTTAAAAAGAGTACAAATTATCAAATAAAAGTCAATAAAAAACAAACCAACAATAATGAAACTGTAAAAAAAAGTGATATTATACACATTTAACTTGTGAAACGGAAAGAATATGTCTCTGTTCCTGAAACGTGTGAAATCAGATCATTCTTAAACAGCCTAATGAGGTATAATAGATATTTTAACATAAATGTTGTTTCTGAAAGTTCTAGATTCAATATATTAGGACTAGGGTTGGGTGTTGTTTGAGGTTATTTCGATACAGATGATAAATCGATACTTTTAAAACAGTACCGGTGCCAAAACGGTGTCTGAACCGATATTTTTGAGCCACAAAATTCTGGCTTTTATTTGACAAAAAAATATATTTTAATAATTTTAATTGAACAATATAATTACATTTTAAAGTATACATCAATTCATATTTTATAATTCAATTGCATTAATCTATTTCTTTTGATCATTTGTTTTGTTAGCTTAAGATTAAGATTTGCACTATGCAATTAACATTACATTAGCTTACTACTTACCTGTGGAAAGGCTGTCATCAAAATCAGGGAACACCTTTTTTCTAGGGTTGGGACCACTAATTTCTCTATAAAGATCAGTGGTTGGGGCTTGTGACTATGTTTACATGGACATCAGTAATCTAATTGTTTGCCTTAATCTGAATAAGACAATAAATAATGTGATTAAGGTGTTTACATGAGTTGCTCTTTGAATGTTTCATTCAAGTTGTCCAGAATTAAATGTTTAGAAAATTGGTGTGACACTACTTGTATCGATGTGTGCCTTAGATGCACCCTTTGATGCTTCTTACATCCTTGTAGCAGCCCCAGTGGCACTGAAATTAGGCGCCGATATGCTGATTTGGTCTGCTCCGTACCGGTTACATAGGTTTCGGTACTCAACCCTAATTAAGACTCCATGCTGGACAAGTACTCAGGAAGATTTCATGTTATTCATTTGTACAAACCGTTATTCCATCAATGGCGTAACCTTTAGACAATGATTCACCGGATACTAAGTACTGCGCTGATGTGCATGTTGTTGATAAGTGCTGGACGTTTGCTGTGATCGATGCCTCCTGTAAACCGCTCAGACTAAATATTAGCTCCTCTCTGATGAAGACGCTGCCAAATGTGCTTGTGTGTTCACCAAAAATAAAGAGAGAAAGGGTGCAGAGACCGAGCTCTGAGATATAAAGCGGTCATGTGTGAGTCAAGGAAGCAGTGTTTGCAGGAATGGTGATCGGGGTGGGACAGCGAGTTAGTGCACAGTAGTTTATTGTTGCTAGGAATAATCACACCGTTTACTCCTCAGGACGGATGCAGCTCACACTGTTACAATTCTCTGAATGTTAAACTGTGGCATTACAGTTCACATGCAGAGCTCTGTTCACAATTGAGTTACCGTTAAGGTAGATGATAATAATAGTGATAATAATAATAAAAATGATAATAATAATAATAATAATAATAATGATAATTCATTTATTCATTTTCTTTTCGGCTTAGTCCCTTTATTAATCTGGGGTCGACAACTTATCCAGCATATGTTTTAGGCAGCGGATTCCCTTCCAGCTGTAACCTATCACTGGGAAACATACATTCTCATTCACACACATACACTACTACCAATTTAGCTTACACAATTCACCTATAGCGCATGTCTGTGGACTTGTGGGGGAAACCGGACCACCCGGAGGAAACCCACCTGAACACAGGGAGAACATACAAACTCCAGACAGAAATGCCAACTGGCCAAGCCGAGGCTCGAACCAGCGGCCTTCTTGCTGTGAGGCAAAAAAGCACTACCCACAGCGCCACCGTGTCGCCCGAATAATAATAATAATAATAATAATAATAATAATAATAATAATTTATTAACAATAATTGATTATTATTATTTTTGTTATTGTTGTTGTTAGAGTTGTTGTTAGTAGTATATGTAGTAATAGTGGTAATTAATAGTAAATTCGTTTTTTGTAAATTTACTTTTAAGAATTTTACATTACATTTAAAAAATTTTTTTATAAAGTTTGTCAAAGTTTCTTTAATTATTTAGAAAGTTGTATTTACTTTTAATATTTAATGACATTACAATAATTTACTAACAATAACTGTTGACATTATAATAATGTAATAATAGTGTTATAATTCAGAATATTGCTAATTTATCATTAACTGCCATATTACTTTATATAAATAAATGCTTATTACACACATTGAAAGAAATGTTAATAATAAATAATATATTAATATTTAATAATATTATCATATTGTATATGGAGAAAGTCTTATTTGTTTTATTTTGGCTAGAATAAAAGCATTTTTAAATTTTTTAAAAACCATTTTAAGGGCAAAATTATTAGCCCCTTAAAGCTATATATTTTTTCAATTGTCTGCAGAACAAACCATCGTTATACAATAACTTGCCTAATTACCCTAACCTGCCTAGTTAACCTAGTTTAAAGCCTTTAAAGTCACTTTAAGCTGTATAAAAGTGTCTTGAAAAATATCTAGTCAAATATTATTTACTGTCATCATGGCAAAGATAAAATAAATCAGTTATTAGAAATGAGTTATTAAAACTATTATGTTTAGAAATGTTAAAAAAAATCAACTCTCGGTTAAACAGAATTGGGGAAAAAAATAAACAGGGGGGCTAATAATTCTGACTTCAACTATACATACTATATATATATATATATATATATATATATATATATATATATATATATATATATATATATATATATATATATTCAACAATAATAATGATTAATTAATAATATTGATTAATAATAATAATGACAATTATGCAATTGTCTGATTCTGAGGATTAATTTTATTATTCTTAACATATTTGGAATAGACCAAACCACTAGGGGTGTCAAAATTAATTGTTTATTTGGTGCACCGCGATGCAGACGCGGACAATTTGGTATCGGTTCAGTAATAATCATAACCGGTTATTGTGTACTGACGTCATTTATCTCATATGTTTTGATAGCTTACTATGGCGAGGGAGGCGAGCGTAAGTATTTTCAACGCTCCCTAACTACTTAAAAACGCAGAAATTGCGCACAATTTCACTGTGTGTGGACGGTCTTTCACTGACACTTACAGCAGAAGCCCCTATTTCACTGCGATTGAGAAAATGAAAGTTAAAAAAATAAAGTATTTCTCTCACTGTGGCCTATTTGACCTGCTGGCATTACTTTTCCTCTCCTGTCTACGGCAAGCCAAAAAAGCTCGTTATTACGCTATTGATCAATAGCGTAATAATGAGATCTTTGGCTTGCCATACCTCTAGGCTGTTACAGCGATACTTCTGAATACAGACACGAGCGTGTCTGTTGAGTGAGTTTTCTCCACCGCATCTGTCATGGATCAGCTGCGATCGCTGCTGCCATTTATCAGTGTTACTCATCGGTGAACAGCGCCAGCACGTTAGAGCCAATCACAGCCCTTTCTGTTGAGCATGTGACCAATCATAGGTGTGTAAGAAAGAACTCGCTAGACAAGGCTCAGAAAACGAGCAGGATATTTATATTTGTTTATTTGCTATAAATACTCATGTTGTTCTGTGCATGTACTTGAGTTTTTTTAAAGATACATTATATATCTGACTGTTTGCATTAAAGGACAAAATTGTATTACAAATAGTATATATATATATATATATATATATATATATATATATATATATATATATACATTTTAATACAAGAATTGCTGTGCTGTGAAGAAAATATAAAACTGTGTATGGAAAGCATCGTCAATGCACTGTGATGCACCGAGATATCGAATTGAACCTAATCGATGGCATGATAATCTTAACCGAACCGAACCGTGAGACCAGTGTAGGTTCACACCTATACAAAGCACTCATATCTGTCTGTAAGGCAGCACACAGTGTTTTTGAATGGAGCTTATTGTCTGAGAGAAGTTTTGCAGGAAGTCTGGACCCTCTTATTTCAGAGCGATCGAGTCAGTCGAGAGGAAACCAGCAGTCTGAATCCCCCTTAGCGTTTGTGACTTTGAATCTCTGCAGGACAGTGGTTGAGGTGCAGGTCTCCAGCTGGAGCGTCTGTGACTCAGAGATCTCGCCTACACATCCACTCCTGGTATGGTTGTGAAATTTCCGGACAGTGGTGTGATTTGGAGATGAGATGGGGTCAGCAGCCTGGACTCATTCAGCTCAGGCTTCAGCTGTTTAGCAGAGCACACAAAAATGTCCAACACGGACTCACTTTTCCACCAGCAGCTAAATGTGTGCTTATGTAGGATTTGAAGGAATAGCTTTTTTAACAATGAAAACTCCATCGTTGTTAATTGTGGGGATTTTATTATTATTATTGTTGTTGTTGTTGTTGTTGTTTATTATTTAATTGAATTTTACTTTTTTATTTTGTTTTTATTTTATTTAATTTTTATTTTATTCGATTTTATTTTCATTGATTCAATCATTTTCTTTTCGGCTTAGTCCCTTTATTAATCTGGGGTCGCCACAGTGGAATGAACCACCAACTTATCCAGCACATGTTTTACGCAGTGCATGCCCTTCCAGCTGCAACCCATCACTGGGAAACATCTATACACACTCATTCACACTCACACACTAAGGACAATTTTGCCTACCCAATTCACCTGTACCGTACGTCTTTGGACTGTGGGGAAACCGGAGCACCTGGAGGAAACCCACGCGAACGCAGGGAGAACATGCAAACTCCACACAAATACACCAACTGACCCAGCCGAGGCTCGAACCAGTGACCTTCTTGCTTTTATTCTCTTCTATTTTATTTTTTATTCTATTCTATTATATTGTATTTATTTATTTATTTTTTATTTATTTGTTTATATTTAATTTAATTTTATATTATTTTTAAAAAAATGAATCAGATGAGTCCGTATCTGGTTAATTCCCCCTGAAGTTTGGACGTTCAGTTTTCAGTAGACTTATTGACAAATGCTAGTGGTGGTTTCCAGTTTCTTAGAGTGGTTTCTCAGTTTCTTAGAGTTATTAGATGTTAGCTTTGTGTTTTGCTTTGTTTTTGTGGATCATTAATTTATTTATTTTTATTCAATTGCTGATCCTTTTTTAGAAACTTGTCTGAATGTGTTGCTCATAAGTTGGCTAAGTCATTTATTCAAATTCACTGCTCCATCATAACACTCCATCATAACAGATAAAATATGTAAGATTTTTACACTTAAAATCAGAAATTGTACTTGGACTTGCATGAATTGTTTCTTGCTAACAAAGCTTTTAGTGTACAAGAAAATATAAAAACAAAATACATTTAATTTTATGTTAGTATTTTCATTTATTTCATAGAGCTTATTTGGTATTTATTTACATGGCTGCAGTAATGATAGTAATAATAGAAAATAGTAATAATCACCATCTTGCAAATAAAAAATTACTAATACATTTAAAAGAAATATATTTTTATGTAAAGTTTGTTATAAAAGTGCTTGATATTCTTTACTTTGTACTTAAGATACCAAATTGTACTAAAATACCTCTTAATATACTACTACTTCTAATAATAATTATTATTATTAATAATAATGTTTGAGTATTACATTTGGTCATTCAGTAATTACATATTTTCCTCAGTCTGTAAGTTTTGCTAAGTCAGTTGCTAAATTTGTTGTACAAAGCTGAATTTGCATGATTCATTCACAAACTCGCTGATCACACAGATCCAGTCACAGAAGGTAGCAGCTCAAAAGTTAAAAAATGTTCAAAACTGAGTTCAGCATGATCTCATTAAACAGACCTAAACTCTTGGAATGCGTTGTCCTTGTCCTCCTTTGACACTGATCTCAGACGTCCTCATAGTCCTGTCCTCTGCTTTACTGTTGCTTCACTGAGCACCTACACCACCAATTATGTAGCTTCCAGTGCCTTTCACAAAACGAGCCACAAAACTTCCTCAAAGAGGCCATAAATCAGAGCATCCTCATTCAATTACGCTGTGTCCAGAGGCCCCGCGCCACCAGGCCTGAGATAATTATATGTTATCAAAGTTCTGATCTCCTCTTAACTGGACCTATAAATCAGCAGCCTCCGCTCTTCAGTGCACAGGACGACTGTTATTACAGCCCCATACCTAATGACTCTGTGTGGCCATTTTGCAGGAGAAATGGAAGGACAGGTCTTTTTAATGAGCACATATGCGCCAGATAGTCCTGTAAGGCGGAAGCTTTATTTATTTGATATCACACAGGGGGGAGTGATTTATATATACGTTCAACATGAATGAATTGAATTATGAATTATGAACTTCAAAATTAGAAAAAGAACGCTCTCTTTAGTTTTATGAAAAAGTATTGGTGAACTGCATAAAATATATCGGAATGAACCAGTAGATGAGCTGAATAAAGCGAAAATTCATTTTTCTGCCAGTAGGTTTAGCTTATGAGCAGTGTTTCCAATAGGTTACCACTGTAAATGAAGCAGCACTGCTCTTATGAACATGATTTATTGCCAAAGTCATTTTAAAAGTGGTAGTGAAGCAGTCAGTCAAATTAACATTATTTTGTAAATTGATTTCCACTTTAATGTAAATACACTCACCGGCCCCTTTATTAGGTACACCTTACAAGAACCTGGTTGGACCCCCTTTTGCCTTCAGAATTGCCTTAATCCTTCATGGCATAGATTCAACAAGGTATTGGAGCTATATCCAGAGATTTTGGTCCATATTGACATGAGAGCATCACACAGTTGCTGCAGATTTGTTGGCTGCAGATCCATGATGCAAATCTCCTGTTCCACCACATCCCAAAGGTGCTCTATTGGATTAAGTTCTGGTGACTGTGGAGGCCATGTGAGTACAGTGAACTCATTGTCATGTTCAAGAAACCAGTCTGAAATGATTTGACACGGTGCATTATCCTGCTGGAAATAGCCATCAGAAGATGGGTACACTGTGGTCATAAAGAGATGGACATGGTCAGCAACAATACTTAGGTAGACTGTAGCATTGACATGATGCTCAATTGGTACTAATGGGCCCAAGTGTGCCAACAAAAAAAAATCCCCCACACCATTACACCACCACCACCAGCCTGAACTGTTGATACAAGGCAGGATGGATCCATGCTTTCATGTTGTTGACGCCAAATTCTGACCCTACTATCTGAATGTCGCAGCAGAAATCGAGACTCATCAGACCAGGCAGTGTTTTTCTAGTCTTCTATTGTCCAATTTTGGTGAGCCTGTGTGAATTGTAGCCTCAGTTTCCTGTTCTTAGCTGACAGGAGTGGCACCCGGTTTATTCTTCTTCTGTTGTAGCCCATCCGCCTTAAAGGCTGATTTATACGACGCGGCCTACACGTAGATGCATAGCCCTCGCCGTGGCCGTCGGTGTCACTGATGCGCACCTTTCAAAAAATGTAACTACACGTCGCAACGATTCGTAGCGCAAGTTCTGTGATTGGTTGGCTTGGTAGCGCTGATGAGTGTGGGTGGGACAGAGAGCCGCGCGAGCCCAATGGATCGATTGTTTACAAGTGGGGAGTCCTGTGAAGGAGCTCCAGATGGAAAGTTTTGTTTTGCTTTTATCTTATGGTTAAAGTTGTTGCACGTCCGCTGGTTCCTGCCTTAAAATGAGCGAGTTTAAACCACTTGTACATTAAGGAAGCGAAAACAAAACACCAGCGAAGAAACTCGACACAGAGGAACATAAACACCTTACTGCCAACTAGCGTTTAGGAAGTGTTATTGCAAAGCAACAGAAACAGCTCACTGAAGTATGAATGCACAGCTACGCGCATTGCATGCGCCGTGGGTCACACCGATCCCTTGACACAGAAGTATAAACCAGGCTTAAGGTTTAACGTGTTGTGCGTTCAGAGATCCTCTTCTGCACACCTCGGTTGTAATGAGTGGTTTTTTGAGTTACTGTTTCGTTTCTATCAGCTCGAACCAGTCTGGCCATTCTCCTGGCATCAACAAGGCATTTGCACCCACAGAACTGCCACTCACTGTATATTTTCTAATTTTCAGACCAATCTTTGTAAACCCCTAGTGATGGTTGTGCGTGAAAATCCCAGTAGATTAGCAGTTTCTGAAATACCAACCTCAAACCAGCCCGTCGGGCACCAACAACCATGCCACGTTCAAAGTCACTTAAATCACCTTTCTTCCCCATTCTGATGCTCAGTTTGAACTGCATGTCTTGACCATGTCTACATGCCTAAATGCATTGAGTTGCTGCCATGTGGTTGGCTGATTAGAAATTTGCATTAAGGAGCAGTTGGGCAGGTGTACCAAATAAAGTGGCAGATAAGTGTATACTATACACTGTATACTATACACTGTATATTAAACTATTAATGTAGCCCATTTGAAGAAAAGGTCATGTTTTACTATAGCTTTTACAACTGGGATTTCAAAGTCTCCGTGGTCATTTCATTATTTCCACTGTATCTGTTCACCTCAGGGAACAAAACCAACCCTGTGACGTCAGACACAGCTATATTCACAGCTGGTCATCTGAAGTAATTCCCAAATTGGTCTTGATAGTAAATATTCTCCCAAAATGTCAGCGACCTCTTTGTTTCCTAGATTGTGGGGATTCGTGCAGTTGATGTCATGTGATACGTGTTTGACGGCACAGACTGAACCTTGTATTCGTTTCATACAAATTATTAAAACAGAACATTTGTTTTCAAGTGTAGCTTGTTCAATTGAAAAGAGATTTCAAGCTTTATGTGGATCTATTTCTTGTGTGTGAAGCAAGTATTCGCTGAGATTCCAGTGCATTTGCTGACCCCAGAGGAATCATAACAACTGCAGAATCTGTCGTAAAAAGCCTGATCTCACGAGGAAATGTAACTATTTTACATTTTGTCAGTTTAGTGGCTATTTCATACGTGTTCAGTCATACGCCTCGCCCCAAAACCCAACTGTCATTACTGGATAAGCTAATCGTACTAAACTGTATGAATAAGTTCATGCGTATTCATACAATTTAGCCACTAAACCAAAAGGTTACGGATTGCCATGAGATTATGTTGGTAAAAACACACATCTGGTCCAAGCCCCTCCCCTGAATAGTCATCAGTCTAATAGCTGTCGATAATTGGAAAGCTAGAAGGCGGAGCTTCATCCATTACACTTTTCCTAATTCCTCTATACTTTTCTAAACATTAATTTTAATTCACAATAACAATCTGCAAAACCAACGTCTTTAACATTTTATTTGAGTTTTTTTAGTCTGTTTACATTTAAAGGCAAAATTATTTACAAATAATGTTTAGCAGAGCAAGGAATTTTTCACAGTGTTTCCAATAATCATTTGTTTTATTTCGACGAAAATAAAAGCAATATTTGATATTTTTTAAATCATTTTAAGGTCAATATTATTAGACCCCTTAAGCAATGTTTTTTTTTCTATTGTCAACAGAACGAACCACTGTTATACAATGGCTTGCCTAATTACCCTAACTTGCCTAATTAAACGTAAGCCTTTAAATGTCACTTTAAGCTGAAAACTAGTGTCGAAAAATATCTAGTAAAATATTATTTACTGTCATCGTGGCAAAGATCAAAGAAATCAGTTATTAGAAATAAATTATTAAAACTATTATGTTTAGAAATGTGTTGAAAAAAACATACAGGAGGGTTATTATTTCTGTATGTGCCCGATAACACCGATATTTCATTTATTTTTTTGTTGTCAATCCGATAATATCAGGAGATGGGCAGGTCTTTTTAATGAGCGCATATGTAGCAGACAGTCCTGTGATGCGGAAGGTTTATGTGATGCTGCAAAGGCTGTGCTGCATTCACTCGAACGGCCCAGAAACACACAGAGGGAGTGATTTATAACTGTTGCATGCTGGGCAGATGAGCTCTCCAGATGTGCCCCGTGACCGCTCTCCCCCATAAAAAGTCTGAAAACCGAGCAGGACACTCATCTTCATTGTGTTTGGAGGGGTGTTGGGCGAGTGGACGTCCCTGCTGTGACTTATGAACCTAAATGGTGCATATTGCTTCTCTCTTAGTCATGCTTAAGGGTGTCATGATGCTTCATTGGTTCAAGACGTCCTTGCCGCTGGTTGTGTAAGAGCTGTCCTGCAGTTTTAATAATGGCCTATATCTAGTCCAGATGTATCGGAGTGCTCGAGTCTACTGGTGTGTTCATTCAGTCGTGAAGTGTGACTGATGTCCTCGCATACATACAGTTGAAGTCAGAAGTATTAGCGATTTTAACACACTTCTAAACATAATGGTTTTAATAACTAATATCTAATCAAATATTTTAAGATATTTAATAAGATATATTTTTCAAGATACTAGTATTCAGCTTAAAGTTTAATTTTGTATAACATGTCTTAACAAGGTTTTACAATAATTAAAACCCCAATACCTAAAACTTACCCCAAATAGGTTTAGGGAAAAATAAAAATTAAATAATTATCCTTATTTTAAAAAATGTTATAAAAATAACAATATTGAAATAAATTAATTAATTAAAATACAAAAAAAACTAATCAAGCACCACATCACGTTCTACAACTTAAGACTTCCAAAGCTTCAAAGTTCAAAAACGCCTCCCAGATATCACAAAATTCACAGGATTTTTGCTTATTATATATGTGAGCTTTATAAGAGCCAAGCATGGTATAAGGTTTCTCAACCAAAGTCCAATGGAGGGGCGATTAACATTTTTCCAACATATAGCAATACAACATCTTGCTTATATTAAACATAAATCAATCAATTTTCATTCTTTAGTAGACAAAGCACAACTTTGTTCATACGTATTCAATATACACAATCCAGGACTTAATTAAAGTGCAATTTAAAGGTTTCACTTGGTTAATTAGGCAAGTTAAGGTAATTAGGCAAGTCATTGTATAACAGTGGTTCGTTCTGTAGACAATCGAATTGAGACAATTGAAAAAAATATTACTTAAGGGGGCTAATATTATTCGCCTTAAATTGGTTTTAAAAAAACTGCTATTATTGTAGCCAAAATAAAACAGAAGTAAAAATATTATAGGAATTACTGTGAAAATTTCCTTGTTCAGTTTTACATGATTTTGGAAATATATTAAAAAAAAACAAGGGTGTTAATAATTTTGACCTCAATTGTATTTCTGGTGTGTTGTTTTCACTTTCATGTAGAGATGCTGCGCTTTAGAAATGGCCTACATGTGCTTTAACTGTTGCTGCAAAAGCCAAACTCATGTGTGGTGCTTTAATAATAAACAAAATGATTGATGGGAGTTTTAAGTGGCTGTTAATAGTGTCGCTAAATGAGCCTGGTGCCTGGCAGCATATTAGCGTGAATTGTTTAGTCAAGTGCTAATCTGTATATCAGCTGAGTTGATTTTGTTTGTTTCTGTTTCAGTCGTTGCTTGTGTTTTTGTTGATGAAACGAATGTTGCTGGTGTATTATATTTGCTACAATCATTCCCTTTGGATTTGCCTCGCACTCTGTGAAAAATGCAGGGTTCTTACAATTCATTCATATTGTCCCAACACAAATTGATTAAGTTAACTACAGGTTTAACCAATTTAATTGAATTGAACATAAAATAATTAAGTTGTTCCAACAAAATCTCAATAATTGTGTTGTTTCAGCTTATTTTAAATAAGTTGTTTTAAACAAGCAACAACAACAAAAAATAATTTCACTTTGTACATAGTTTACAGTAGAGTTTGAGTTTTTAGATGTAGATGTTGTTTTATAACAATTCAGATTATTACTTGCATGTTTATAGGTAACATATATAGAACCAGTCTAACATTTTAATGGTAATTTTTTATTTTATTTTATTTTTTTTATTAATCTGATTATGTGCCTGATAGCATATACACAGAACTGATATTTCTTTAAGATTTGAATACAATCTTTGGACAAATAACCACAGCACTGAACTGAACATGCTCTAAATATTTCAGATTTTTTATGCAAGTTATTCTGCTTTTGTCTGTTGTGTTTATGCGAGTTGTCATAAATGTAAAATATTCATGTTACAAATAGAGAAACTAAATATCAATTTAGAAAAACTAAAAATCAATATATTTTTAACATTTTAATTTAACCAATATTCAGTACTGATATTTCATAATAGCTTTTTACATGGTAGCAATATGATTATGCACACACAATATACACATACCCAAATCACTAACAGGGAAAGAGTTAACTGACTTAACAGTTATTTTACTTTGCTGTTTGTGGTGTTGTTATGCATTATTTCTACCACCCTATTTTTATGCATTTCATTCATTTTGATGCATATGTTTTTTTTTTTTATAATTGCATCAGCATTTTATATTCGATACATCTGAGAGCTTCTGTAACTCTTGTTCATTCACAAGAATTCAAGCAGCGGCTCCCAGGCCTCAGACGCTTAATGCTTTGTTCTGCTCAGCCTTCTTAAATCTCTTGTGTTTCTGTCACTGATATAGTTAAGCTTCACTTTACTAGTAGCTTTGTAATGCTGTATTCTCTTTCATAGTTACACTTTTATATATTCAGTCACATGCCTGTATCGGTACCTGCTTAGCAATCTAAGCAATCTTTACTTCCTCTTATCTATTTTTCCTTACATTTCTTCTTTCAAAATCCCTTTAGCCATAATTTCACAACCAATCTCAGTTCTTAACCAAGTGTTGTACCTTTTACCTATAATTAAGTTTTTTTTTTTCAATATACAGTTTAAGTCAGAATTATTATATTTTTTTCCCCAATTTCTGTTTAACAGAAATATTTTTTCTAAACATATTTCTAAACATAATAGTTTCAATAACTCATTTCTTTATTTCTTTACATAATATTTTACTAGATATTTTTCAAAATAAAAGAATTCATCCTAAAGTGAAATGTAAAAGCTTAACTGGGTAAATTAGGCAAGTTAAGGTAATTAGGCAACCATTGTATAACAGTAGCTATGTTTCCATACAAAGATGCTAATTAAATTTATGCATAAAACTGGAATATCGCATATGAGACATGCAAATGAAGCAGCGTTTACATCCAAGTAGTCAAAGAGAACAAAATTGTCACTTCCTTATTCAGTGGCACCAAATATCAAAGTAAAAACTGAATTTGCTGCAGTAGGAGAAGGTGCGTCAATATTTGTTTTTTATTTAAAAAATGACACGATGAACACATGGTGGCATTTGAAGGCATCAGACGCGGAGCACAGACACTCTTGACTATTCTGGTGGTAATTAATAACATAAAAACACTAATCCTGAAATGGCTAAGGCATTTTAGAATGACTTAAACAACATTTGCGATATTTTACTATGTGCTCAGCTTGCTGGTTTGTCCATTCACACACATTTTCATTATCACATGATCTCTTATAACAAAATCACATGACTTTAATGTGCATACTGGAATTTGTTTGGTAAAAGTGTTTCCATCGTAGTTTATGCGCATAATTTCTTATTAAATAAAGTTTATCCTGCTCAGTTATGCGCATGTTTTTTTACGCACGTTTCCAAAATTTATGGGCATCTTGGCATTTCAATAAATAATTTTTTAATTATAAAAATAGTTGCATGGAAATAGTTGCATGGAAACATAGCTAGTGGTTTGGTCTGGTGGACAATTGGGGGAAAAAAGTCAGTTAAGGGGGTGTTGTGGCAATTTCAAATAAAGAGACTCTTACTGATCAAGAGACAAAGTCTTACACTGTTTACTTCCAAAAGATCTTATTCTTTGCAAAGAATAGGTCTGACAGTCATACAGGAACACCAGTTGCTGCAGAGTGCAACACGCAGGCTAGCCAGACACCAGGTTTTATCTTCTTTCCCTTGTTTTAAGGTCCACTTCGTCACATATGACACCCAGCTCTCTTTAAAGCATTAGATTTTAGAGCCAGGATTTACACTTATTGAATGCATACACTACCTGACAAACATCTTGTCGTCGATCCCAGTTGTAAGGGCAACAAATAATAACCTGACTTCTAGTTGATCATTGATCAGATGATTAATCTGATGAATCATCTGTTGAACTGCATCCCAATCATCACAAATACACTACGGAAGATCTATTGGAACCCGCATGGACCCAAGATTGTCATAGAAATCAGCCAAGTTTGGTGAAGGAAAAATCATGGTTTGGGGTTATATTCAGTATGGGGGTGAGCGAGAGATCTGCAGAGTGGATGGCAACATCAACAACCTGAGGTATCAAGACATTTGTGCTGCCCATTACATTACAAACCACATAAGAGGGCAAATTCTTCAGCAGGATGGCGCTCCTTATCATACTTCAGCCTCCACATCAAATTCCTTAAAGCACAGAAGGTCACATTGCTCCAGTATTGGCCAGCCGAGTCCCCAGACATCAACATTATTGAGCATGTCTGGGGTAAGATGAAGGAGGAGGCATTGAAGATGAATCCAAAGACTCTTGATGAACTCTGGGAGTCCTGCAAGAACGCTTTCTTTGTCATTCCAGATGACTTTATTAATAAGTTATTTGAGTCATTGCAGAGACATATGGATGCAGTCGTCCAAGCTCATGGAGTCATACACAATATTAATTCTTTTTCCACTGCACCATGACTTTATATTCTATACTGATCATTATTTCTGTTAAGTGACAAGACTTTTGTCTAAACAAAGTCAGACCTTACTGTCCTAAAGAAATAATTAGAAAATCAAGGCATGATCATATTTTATTTTGGTCAAATAAGCGCAATCTAGAGCCTTTTGCTTTTCATATAAGCCACTTCTGATACCAAATGATTAAACTTATTTTTTCCACCACAGGGGGCTAATAATATTGACGTTAAAATGTTTAAAAAAAAAATTTAAAACTGCTTTTGCTCTAGCCGAAATAAAACAAATAAGACTTTCTCCAGAAGTAAAAATATTAAAGGAAAACTGTGAAAAATGTCTTGCTCAGTTAAACATCATTTGGGGAATATTTGAAAAAGAACAAAAATTCACAGGAGGGCTCATAATATTGACTTCAACTGTATGTTTTTAAATGATTTAATACTTTCATTTCGAAGGAACTAGGGTTTACAGGAAGATGAGTTTGATTTAGCAGAATGAAGTGTCCTCTGGAATAGCATGTCTTGTACAGTTTTGCGCAACAGGTACTGTGGGTGTTTGTTTTGCAGTACGAGAGGGGTTTCGTGTGGCCTGGAGGTAGTTTCGTATTTCCCGGCAGGGCTGCCTTTTACTGGACTTAT
>NC_079457.1:22664404-22741904 GCF_903798145.1 Danio aesculapii
ATTTGTTTGTTTATTGGCTACAGAACCAATTACTAACTTGCTTATTTAATCTAATTAACCTACATAAACCCTTTAATTTGCACTTTTAAGAAAATATTAAGTTCAGTCATCATGGCAAAGACCAAGGAAAATAGTTATTAGACATTATTTATTAAAACTGTTATGTTTAAAAATGTCTCTCCTCTCTCCTTTAAACAGCAATTGGGAATTAATTTTGAAAAGATTTTAAATTTTAATAATTTTAACATCAACTGTATCATATCTTAAATAAATCAGTTAGTAACACTGATAATACAGCAAGCAAATGTCTCAAAATCAATTTAAATCTTTCTATTATGCATTAAAATATTGTATAAAAACTAAGCATTGATTTTAAATGCTTTGAATTGATTATTAAATTGAATTGTCATCAGCAAAAGTTTGAATTAGTTTAGTTTAGTTTATATTTATATATTTATTTAGTTTTTATATGTAGTGTGGCAAACACTATGCTCTGCCATGTATTTAATCAATATATGTTTTTAAATCATTCTATTCTGTTTGTTTCGGCAGATTGAGCATCTGTATGGTCTAACGGTGTTTGAGAACTATCTGTATGCCACCAACTCTGACAACGCCAACATGCAACCCAAAACCAGCGTGATCAGAGTCAACCGATTCAACAGCTCTGACTTCCAGGTGGTCACACGTGTGGATAAAGGTGGCGCTCTTCATGTTTACCACCAGAGACGCCAACCCACAGGTACAGCACAAACATGCTTTTTGTTTTCAATTTCTAAATCCAGTAAAGAGGAAACATTTCAAGCAGTCTTTTCAATCTGTATGTCATTTTTACTTATATTTTATTAAATTCAAAAATTGTAATTGATTTAACTTCAGCTTAATTTTTATAGCATTGTGCGGCAGAATATTAATAAACGGCTTAAATATTTGATCTTATTGGTCTACTTCTGGGCAAGGATGCTGATTGGTCAACCAAAAATCTGACCGTATAGCTCTACACAGCAATATAAAATTCCTGTGTACCACTACATTTGTACAGACAGTTTTTTTTTGTGTGGTTTTTTTTTTCTAGTTTTTACAAATGCATTTAATGTCTTTCACATAAAAAACAGACTAAATAATGGATGGACACAAATCTGCTTGACACACTCATTAAGATGTGTACTTGATTGTACTTCTACAACTGGCTCTTTTAGTGTCACATTAATTTATTTTATTAAATTTTTTAAACGCGCTCAGTAATTTATTAAATACTGTAGTCAGAAAAATCCCAAAGATATTTAGCATTCTATTTACTGTGGTTTCTTCATTGGATCCTTATGGCAAAATAATGCATTCTGTCTGTTTTCATGCAGTGCGCAGTCACGCATGTGCTCTGGATCCGTTTGGGAAGCCTGGCGGGTGCTCTGACATCTGCCTGCTGGCAAACAGCCACAAAACCCGAACCTGCCGCTGCCGTTCCGGCTTCAGCCTTGGCAGTGATGGAAAGTCCTGCAAGAGTGAGTAAAATGTGATTATGTCCACCCTCAATTAATTTTCAACACCTTAATCTTACATACTGTAGGTAGTTAACAAATAGGCAGTTTATATATATATATATATATATATATATATATATATATATATATATATATATATATATATAACTGAATATTAAATGATGACAATACTAATTATAATTATTTTTGTCATGTGTGACAGTGAAAATGCAGTGTCACTTCAACAACCCATAAACATGTATTATCCATTACAGGTATTTTAATTTTCCATTTACGCTATGTAATATTTTCTAAACAGAACCAGAGCATGAGCTGTTCCTGATCTACGGTAAAGGCCGTCCTGGAGTCATCCGTGGGATGGACATGCACTCTACCGTTTATGACGAGCACATCGTCCCCATTGAAAACCTGAATAACCCAAGAGCGCTGGACTTCCATGCAGAGACTGAATTTATCTATTTTGCTGATGCCACAAGCTACATCATCGGCAGGCAGAAGATTGACGGCACTGAGAGGGACATCATCGTCAAAGATGGTGAGTGATGCTGAGATGTTATTTTTTAGGTTGAATTTGATGGACATCTCATCATACGCCTCTCTGCTCCACAGGTATTCACACAGTAGAAGGTATCGCTGTGGACTGGATGGGGCAAAACCTGTACTGGACTGATGATGGACCCAAAAAGACCATCAGTGTGGCTAAACTGGAGAAAGCCTCTCAAACACGCAAAACTCTCATTGAAGGCAAGATGACCCATCCGAGAGCCATAGTAGTGGACCCGTCTCATGGGTAAGACATGATGTTACTGCTTAAATACGTTCATTCAAGTATGGTAGTGGAAAGATAGATTTTTTTGTGATATTTGCGAACCAATTTCCAATACTGCGCATGTGCATATATTCATCTATTTGTAAATATCTGATTCTAGTTAACATGACTAGTATATTATGTTCATAATACATCAATCTGTAAATGTTACCAATAGTTTTCTATAATTGCACTTTTACCTTATACCTACAGTTGAAGTCAGAATTATTAGCCTCCCTGAATTATCAGCCCCTGTTTATTTTTCTCCCCAATTTCTGTTTAACGGAGAGATTTTTTCAACACATTTCCAAACATAATAGTTTTAATAACTCATTTCTAATAACTGATTTATTTTACAGCTTCAAGTGACATTTAAAGGCTTAACTAGGTTAATTAGGTTAACAAGGCAGGTTAGGTTAATTAGGCAAGTTATTGTATAGTGATGGTTTGTTCTGTAGACTATCGAAAAAATATATAGCTTAAAGGGGCTAATAATTTTGACCATAAAATGTTTTTTTTTTAAAAATAAAAACTGCTCTTATTCTAGCCGAAATAAAACAAATAAGACTTTCTCCAGAAGAAAAAATATTATCAGACAAACTGTGAAAATTTCCTTGCTCTGTTTAACATCATTTGGGAAATATTAAAAAATAAATAAAAATCAAAGGCTTCTAATAATTCTGACTTCAACTGTATATCCTGCACTTGCGCTCCTGGTTAGACTTAAACTGCATTTCTTTTCTTTGTACATGTGTAATAACAATAAAGTTGAATCTAATTTAATCTTATCTGATGTACTATTCTGTGATATCTTTAGGCTCCATAAAAGTCACCTTAAAGGATTAATGGACCGTTTTCTGAGTGATTCAAGTTGATTCCAAAATGATTCTGTGTACCTATTATTATTTTTATCAGTGGATAAATGTCCTATGGTTTTGCATAGAAGGGTCTTTCTAAAGTAAATTGCTCTTTCTAAGTGGTCCAAAAATTACACTTTGGCTCCGTTTACACTGCGTTGGCTCCGTTTACACCCGTTAAATGTGACCCAATTCTGATTTTTTTGTGCATATGTGACGGAATGGATCTGTTCTATGTTTTCCATTGAAAAGAAACTGTGTATAACATTGTCATATTTAATAAAAATAAAGTAAAAAAAAACACACTTTCAATTTTTGTTTGTCACATGTAGTTGGCTATTTATTTGAAGATGTGTTTCAACCACTAAGTGTATTTCACACCTGTGGGAAGCACTGTATGTCAAAACAAACTTTTATTTTGGATGTGATTAATCATGGGTAATCTTTGCCCAGCACTAAAAAATACCAAACACTCAAAGAGCCAAAACGGCTTTGTCTTAATGAATATTGTGGTTTTGTTTGCAGAATGATGTACTGGAGTGACTGGGAGGAAGAGCCTAAAGAGATGAATCGTGGCAGTATCAGGAAGGCATGGATGGACGGCTCAAACGCTGGTATACTGCTTACATCTAAAACTGTGCTCTGGCCCAATGGCCTCAGTCTGGACATCCAGCAGGGTCTTCTGTATTGGGTGGATGCGTACTACGACCGCATCGAGATGGTGCTTCTCAACACTACAGAGCGCAGGGTGAGGAAACACACAAGCGTTCATGACATGACTTTATTCAGGACAAAACAATACTTACACTTTAGATGGCTAGAAACAAGGAAACCTTTTTTTTTTATGTGTCAAATTGGCATGGGTGCTTAAAAGGATAGTTCACCCAAAAATAAAAATCTACTTACTGATAACTTGCTCCGATCCTTTACAAGTTTCTTTCTTCTGTTGAACACATCTGAAGAGTGACTTCCCAAGTATTTTTTTATCCTACTATGGTAGTCGGTTTTAGCCAGTTTTTAAACACAAAAAAATTAAAACGCAAAAAAAAAATGAATCCACTTGAGGGTTTGTAAATGGTGAATAAATGTTGACTGAAATATCCCTTTACTTTTTTAAATTTACATTTAAATGGGTTCATTTCCCAAGTGTTGGGTTGCTGCTGGAAGGGCATCCGCTACGAAAAAAGGCATATGCTGGATAAGTTGGTGGTTCATTCTGCTGTTGTGGCCCCTGATTAATAAAGGGACTAAGCTGAAAAGAAAATGAATGAATGGATTCATTTAGCAGAAATAATTAAATCATGGTTAAAATAAACCATCAAAGTGATCTGAGTTCTTATTTATAGTTTGCATTTGTTTTTATTTTATTTTTTATTATTTGTTTAGTTTGTTTTTATTTTATTTTCTTTTTGGTTTTATTTAAATGTTGGATATTTAGTTTTTTCATTGTACCTTTATATTATATATGACATATTTTCAGGGTCCCCACACTTCTTGAAAGTACTTGAAAGTGCTTGATTTTTAGACATAGGAGTTCAAGGTCTAGAAAATACTTAAAAACAAACATAGATCCTTGAAAGTACTTGAATTTAAAGTTTATGGTTTTATTTCAACAATTGTACTGTGCTTCTTTCAAAGGCTGAACGAAAAAAAACTAAGAAATTCTTCATTTAAAAAACTTAAATTTCAATCTTATACATTTACTATGACAAATAATGCGTTTATCAATACTTCAGGAAATGCATTTGAAAACTGACAGTATTGAATTCAACTAATTGTAATAAAGTTCTTTGAACATGACTTTTAATCGGTTGTTTGAAATGGCCAACATTTTTAAAAATGACATTCAAAACATCATTATTATGACATTTAATGTAAATATTAAATGTTAGTGAAATGTTAAGTACAGGAACGACTTTCATGGCGCTACATATGTTGGTGGTAAGAATTACAAAGGTGCTCGATTTAAAACATTAGTGATTTAAAAAGTCCTTGAATGTCCTTGAATTTGGTGTCCATGAAAGAGTGCAAATCCTGTATTTTATAAATATTATATATTTTTAATATTATTTTAGATTATAATTAGAATATTTTTTAAAAGATATTTTTCCCTGGTGTCTACCAATGGAAATAAAATCAGTTAAAGCTGTGTATACATTGCTGTTCTTTTACAGCTAATGTTTATTTTGACAAGTAGCATGTTTATAGTTACATGGTTTTATTTAACTATATTAATCTTTAATGAATCACATTTATCAGCTGTAATTTTAGCATCACCATATTCCTAATCTCAACCTCTGTTCAGAATTTGCTTTAAAAAAAGTAATTAATAAATTAAAAAAATACTTATTAACTATTTTTCTCTTCATCCAGACGGTGTATGAAGGACAGGAGCTGAACCACCCATTTGGCCTGTGCCACCATAAGAACTTCCTGTTTTGGAATGAGTACCGTGGTGGTGGAATCTACAAGCTGGACCAGAACACCAAGAAAGCCACACTGTTACGCAACGAACGACCGCCGATCTATGAAATTCGCACCTATGATGCACAACAACAGCAAAGTACTGAACACCCTGAGCTTCTTTTTTTCACTCCATAATTATTTGTATGAGTCATATATAATATGCAAGCACAAGCTGGCAGATCTAACATAGACTTAAAGTGCTGTTTTGTAGGTTAGCATGTCTGAACAGCTACATGATTTATATTCCTTGTCAGTAGTTTGGCATCAGGACCTTATATTATTTTATTTTATTTTATTTTATTTTTTTATTATTATTATTTATTTTTAATTTATTTATTTTTATTTATTTGTTTATTTTATTTTAATTTAATTAATTTTTATTTTTATTTAATTTTGTTTTATTTAATAATTTTTTTTTAATTCTATTTTATTTTTTATTTTAAAGTCTCTTCTCATCACCAAGACTGTATACTTGTTCAAAAATACAAATACCAAACAGTAATATTGTGAAATATCTTTTACATTTAACATGACTGTATTTGATTCCTCTGATTCAAAGCTGAATTTAATCCAGTCTCCAGTGTCACATGATCCTTTAGAAATCATTGAAATGCTGATTTGGTGTTATAATGTAGTATGATAAGATAAGTTGTAGTTTCAATTGTCAATGCTTAAAGAAATTCTTTCCTGCTTGATAAAATAATTCATTTTCATCTTGATACATTTTAGTTTTTAGGATTTTTTTAATGAAAACAAAGCTCAAAATGACAGCATTTATTTTCAATAAAATCTTGTGTGTCTACTGCCACTTTTAATCAGCTTAATGTGGTCTTGATGAATAAATTGAATAAATTTTGACCTTTTGAAGTGGTGCTATTTCAGTTTTTGGACACTTTTTAACACTGATAATAAATGTTTTTTGAGCTCAGTTCATCTTGCTATAATAATATCTAAAGGATTGTGTTGAATTAAATTTAGCTTTAAATCACAGGAATAAAAATGACCATTTAAATCCCATTCAGTAAGAAAACTGTTATATTAAATTGTAATAATACTTTGCAAGTATTTTGATAAAATAAATGCAGCTTTGGTAAGCAGAATAGACATTTTTAAGTACGATTTAAAAGTCTTACTGATCTCAAACTTTTAAACAAACAACCTAATCAGATCAATGTTTCACAGCTGTATTGTTTTTGTTTGTGATTTGTGCAGTTATAGGCTCTAATGTGTGCCGTGCTAATAATGGTGGCTGCAGCAGTTTGTGCCTACTGACGCCCACCGGACGATCCTGCGCCTGTGCTGACGACCAGATACTAGACACAGACAACAAGACCTGCAGAGGTGGATGTGCTGGGCTTTAAGTTACCGCAAACACCCTGAAATGATTCGAAAAAGGCGTGCTGAGATTTCGTGAGATTCAGAGGTGTTTTATTTTTTTCATTTGTTTGTTTTCTGCAGCAAATCCTTCCTACGTGCCTCCTCCTCAGTGCCAGCCTGGAGAGTTTGCCTGTAAGAATAACCGCTGTATTCAAGAGCGCTGGAAGTGCGATGGAGACAACGACTGTCTGGACAACAGCGATGAGACCCCTGATCTGTGCAGTTAGTGTGCTTTTGTCTCACGTTTTTTGATATAAATCATTTACACACACTACCATTCTGAGGTCGGTAAAATGTTTAGATATTTTTGAAAGTAGCCCATTTTGCTTTTATATTAAGAAAATTAAAAAAGAATTCCACCAGATATAACTCCAGAATCATATGATGATTCAGAAATCATTCAGATATGCTAATATGCTCTAGATTGTAATTATTATCAAAAACGTTTCTATTTTGTGGAAAAAGTGTAGGTTTTTTTTTTATAAGGGTTTTTGATGACAGTTTAAACAAACATAATTTATTTAAAACATAAATCATTAGTAAGTACTACAGAAATGGACTCAAATACAATTGCAATGCAAAAAGACCCGATGATTGGACAAGATGAAGTTGAAATATTTAAAAAAACAAACAAAAAGTGGTGTGAGATTTTTAATCATTGTTCAATGAATCTAATGCTTTTGATTATTAAATTTACAGAAATAAGAAAGAAACCAGGTCATTATCTGAAAAAATTGAAAATTAAAATGTGTCAGTTTTCTGTGAGATGTAAAATAAAACATCAAAACCAGCATATTTTTATGAGTTTGGATCTCTAGTTCCTGAAATTCAGTAAAAAAAAAAAAACCTGTTCATTGAATTCTGCAAAAAAAGAAGAAAAACTGGTGTGAGATTCTCAACTGTTATTTGATTAATCTAATGTTTTTGATTATTGCATTTACATGGAAAGAAACCATATCAATTATCTGTTTCCTGAGAAATGTAAAATAAAACATCAAAACAAGCATATTTTTATGAGTTAGGATCACTAGTTCCTGAAGTATAAATCTTTGAAATATAAATATGAGTAGTATTTAAATATTTTTTAAATTCATGAATAGTCAATTAGTTTCTTACAATGCAAACCAAGCATACGGAGTAAATGGTCCTGTTTGTGATGTTTCAGACCAGCACACCTGTCCTGCAGACCGCTTTAAGTGCCAGAATAACCGCTGTATCCCCCTGCGCTGGCTATGTGATGGAGACAATGACTGTGGAAATGATGAAGATGAATCCAACAGCACCTGCTTGGGTAATGTGAAACTCCTTACCTATACTTTAACGATATTTGATATCATTTTTGATACCTTATGCTGTCTAAATTTCTAAATTTTCCAGAGTTAAAGCCTCAAGAATGACTCTGTGGTAATGATTTAAACTAGTATCGGTGCTGAGGCAAAACAAAACTATATTGTTTCACATTTTCCAGTATGCAAAATTTGATACTCATTACTCATACTCATGATGATTTTTTGCTTTTTCAGATGAATGTGTGTTCAACTGGTCATAAAATTCCTTGAATTAGTTTTATTCACTTTAATGCAAAAGTTTTAAAAATATAGGCTACAGAATTGAACATAGAATTTAATCGAATTTCGTTAAGACTCGAATCGTTCAGAATTGACAAAAAAATCGCCATCTACCCATAGATTCAGACTCAATTTACAGATTCTGTAAATTGACGATGTTTTCTTGTGTCTCCCAGCACGCACATGTCCTTCTAACCAGTACCCATGTGCTAGCGGTCGATGTATCCCCATCTCCTGGACGTGTGACCTGGATGATGATTGTGGAGATCGCTCTGATGAACCAGCATCCTGTGGTATGGCAATCTGAGCCTCTTTTTTTGTCACCGTACCATGCTGAGTTAGTGGTTTCTTTAATCTTTCTTTGTTCTTTCCAGCGTATCCCACCTGTTTCCCACTCACTCAGTTCACCTGTGCAAATGGACGCTGCATCAATGTAAATTGGCGTTGTGATAACGGTGAGTTTAAAATGCCATTTAAAAGACTTTCATGTCCCAAGTAATTCACTGAAAAGGGTTGTCTATGTGTGTGTTTGTGTTCAGATAACGACTGTGGGGATAACAGTGATGAAGCCGGCTGCAGTCACTCATGCTCCAGTGTACAGTTTAAATGCAATAGCGGCCGCTGTATTCCAGAATACTGGACCTGTGATGGAGACAACGACTGTGGAGATTACAGTGATGAGACTCACGCCAACTGTACCAATCAGGGTGAGCTTGGTCATTCTCATTCCATACCTTTTTCTTTTCAGATTTTGGGGAAAATGACTTCAAAGTTGCTACAAACAAACCATCTGATTAAAACTCAATGCTACCAAATGACCACTGTTTATATTTATATATATTTTTTTGAAGATTTTTTTTTTTATTTTATTTATAGAATTTTTTATGAGAACAAAACACCCAATAGAGTACATCATGTATATATGTTAACAAAATTATCTATCTATAGTGTTATTACATAATACCATCTAGAACATGCAGCAAAACACTAGCAAATAGTACAGCAATTATACAGCACCATCAAAAAAAATTTCAGCCAGACGAAAAAAGAAATGGAAAAAAAAAGGAGAAAAAATTATTACTGAAAACAAATAATTACTAAGACATTATTAGCTTATGCAGCTAAAGAAGGGGCACCATATTTTATCATGCATCTTCTGTTTGCCAAATCTAGAGAAACGTAACCTTTCCAGCTTGAAGGCTTAAACCATTTCAGCTAATCATTTAAAAAACTTGGAGGTGTCGTGCATTTCCATTCCATCAGAATCACTCTCTTGGTCAGCACCATGCCAAACATATTTTTGGAGATTTGTTTTCATTTTATAAATTGTGTAAAAAAAGTACTTTGAAGTATGTTTTTAAACAATTTATGAAATGTAAAAATTAATAAGTAACTAAATACATAAAATAATACAATTAAATAAAATAAAAACAATTGTTTGAAAATAAGCTAATAGCAATCAGATTTAATTTGATAAAAATAAAGAATCTGTCCACTTGGAAAACTTTGTTTTATTTTAGTTATATAGTAATTGCACACTTTTGATTAGAAAATAACATAATTGGTTTATTTATTTTTTTGGTTAAAAAAGTTTTGAATAAAAATTAAAAGTAAGCAAACTAATTCTGTTATTTTCTTAGCAATTCTTTTTTTAATCAGTTTTTTTTTAGATAATAATAACAAATATTATTCCCAACCCTTCCCCATGAACAAAATAAAATTACAATTCCAAAAAAAAAATTTAAAAACAATAAAAAATGGAAAATACTATAAATAAATAAAAATCTGAAAAGCATAGTGTCAATTACTGTATGTATAAGATATATATTGGATTGTTTACATTTAGAAAAAAACCCATGTACAAAGTACACATGTACATCAACAAAATAAAATTATGAACTTCACAGATACTTATACAATGTACTTAATCAAATTCCTCTACAATTGAAAAGACCTAAGGCTTAGATTGACAGTCTGTTGAAGTACTCACATTCTCAGAAAATTTTTAGCAATGCTTTTTCCAATTTTGTACTATTTTGGAAAATTTAATTTTCTTGTTATTTATTTTAGTTTTATTATTAATTTGATAAGATCTATTGTATTTTTGTTTTAATTTATAAACCCAGTTAGAAAAAAGAAGAGATACCTTTAAAAAGTTTTTTTCTTTTTCTTTTTAGACCCTTTTCAAATTTCCGGGTTTCTTAGTAGCGGAAGGCGTCATGATGGGGTAAACTTAGAGTGCAGTGAATGGGAGAGTACAACAAATAATTTTTTTTACAATCCTATTTGCTGAAATAATAAAAGGAAAACTCCATAATGGTGTTATCAAGACTTTCAGAAAAAGGGGAAAATTAGTGTGAGACTGATAACCGCAGCCAAGGAGACGAATAATATCAAATTAGAAACACCTCGCATATGCGGTGATTTGTTTTTTGCAAATTGAAGCAAAGATGATATAATGCATGCATAAATGCATATAAATGTTCATGTTTTTTTTTTATCAAAATATTAAAAACTTTCAAGGATTTAAGATTATGATGATCATTAAAGACGTCATAACAGTCTTGTGTAAAGGGTTAATTAGCAAACCCAATTAAAAAAGGTGAAATAATTTATTATCAGTGTAGTTTCACCTCCTGAAATTAAGCACTTTTTTAGACTCATTCTTAATTTAAAAGAAAAATCTTTATTTTGATGAACTGTATCAGGTTTTATTTCCTCCTGTTTGTATTATATAAGCTGTCAGCGTTTATTCTCTGAAGCTATTTTGGTGGTGTGGGCTTTCTTGAAGTGCCTCTAGATTATGAGTGAGACCGCAATGACTAACGCAACCATCAGGCACTTCATTAACTGGAGTAAATCACGATTTCGCAAACCGGCCTGTCATATTTCCTCTTTTTTTGTGGGCTGCGTTGAAACACGTAAACCACAAGATCCTGAAGAATGTCTGAGAGCAGTGTTAATGACTGCCGTCTCGAGGGATTACACAAGTGCAGAGATGTCAGAACGCTCGACGCAAGAGCTGCTCCGCTGTCCGCACACACAAGCATTTTTGGGCATCGTACTTGCTCCCCTTGTCCATTCTTCTACTCGTGTCCGATTCATGTAACTTCATCGTTGTCAATGGGGTAGTTCACACAAAAATGATTTCATTCATTATTTTAAAAGTCATTTACTCTCCCTCATGTGGTTCCAAACCTTCTGTTGAACCCAAAAGAAGATATTTTGAAAAATTGGCTATGTTGATATGGCTGTCAACATTCTTCAAAATATCTTCTTTTGTGTTCCTTAGTTGTAAATCCTGATTGAAATCGGTGAGAAATAATTCGTCATAGGTGTAGTTTTAACTTGGGAAAGCAAACACTTTCTTTGACTAATAATTCATTTAAAAGAGAAATCTATATTTGAATATACGCTATCAGTTTCTATTTTCCCCTCTCTTTGTATTACATAAGCTGTCAGCGTTTATTCTCTGAAGATATTTTTGTGGCCTGAGCCTTTTTGTAGTATCTTTAGATTTTGAGTTGTTTGACTCTCAAAAAAGATTCATTTTAAACAAAAAAAAAGTTATTTACTCTCCCTCAGTTGTTTCCAAACATTCTGTTGAACACAAAAGAAGATGGTTTGAAAAATGTTAGTTAGCATTTGTCTTCCTTGGTTTGAAAAAAATGCTGTAGAAGTCAATGCTCCGACATTTCACAAAATATCTTTTTTTTGTGTTCAACAGAAGAAAAAAAGTCAATTATAAATGACATTATTTTTTGGTACACTGTCCCTGTCAAAAAAAACACCAAAAAAATTAACAAAATTAAAAATGAGTTAATAATACAAGGGATTTGTTCAAAAGTAATTTGTCTGATTATACACTCACCAGCCACTTTATTAGGTATACCTTACTAGTACTATTGACTGGACCCCCTTTTGCCTTCAGAACTGCCTTAATCTTTCGTCGCATAGATTCAACAAAGTGCTGGAAGTATTCCTCAGAGATTTTGGTTCATATTGTATTGACATGATAGCATCATGCAGATTTGTAGATTTGTCGGCTACACAGCCATGATGCAAATCTAGCGTTCCACCACAAACCAAAGGTGCTCTATTGGATTGAGATCTGGTGACTGTGGAGGCCATTTAAGTACAGTAAACTCCTGGTCATGTTTAAGAAACCAGTCTGAGATGATTCGCTCTTTATGACATGGACAGGTTGTACTGGTGTACCTAATAAAGTGGCCAGTGAGTTTATATAACGTTATAATCTACAAAAAATGTATTTTTGTTCTGGCTGTGGCTGGTATTGAATTATAGAGTGATAAAACATTCCGTTTTCTGTCTGTAGCAACAATTTACTCTAATTTGGCAAAAAAAAAAAAGAGAGAGAGAGAGAGAGAGAGAGAGAACTGTTAACCAATGTTCAGATTTTTGTGCTAGAAGTCCATTCTTAATAAAATAGTGTCTCATTTGATATTTAAACAACATTGTAACAAACTTAAAGTACAAAAAAGTTTGCACAGAGGAAGTCTGCAGATAACTATCTTTTTTTAACCCTCTTCACCTGCAGTACCTTACAGTAATTGGTCAGTTTTTGGCCGGGCCCTTTGGGGAAGTATGTTTTTGGGGTCTGGGCTTCTGTCCTTCACTTCTCTAATCCGCATTGCATGCTGCTGCTTAATAGACTCTCGGAATCAATGTAGCAGAACCAAGCCAGAGGCCTAATGAGAGTGCAGGGCCTTATGGGAGCCTGGTTTGTGGCTGTGTGAGGGATGTAGATGTGGAAGAGGACAAGCCTGCTTGAGTTGTGAAGGAGAGATGTTTCATCATGTCATTGACTGGGAGTTTGCTGTAATTTGGAGTGGGGGGATGTTTGTTCAAAAGAATGATAAGTTTGGTGCAAAAAAGTTAAAGGTCCAGTTACTTTTCTGCATTATTCAAGTTCATATTTGAAGTCAATATGAAGGTTAATATTTATACACATAGTATAGATAACTTTTTTTTGCAAGTTTTTTATTATAAAAAGATACAATTCACAACATCAGTAGACATTTGTCACTTTTACAGATTTTCCAGTTTAAATTCCCTAATCAGAAATATAAGAAACACAATTTCTTTATGACAGTAACAGAAAAATATATCCTTTTGCATTATCTTACATCATTTATACCAAAACTGTTTGCAGTATAAAGGAGGTGTGGAAGCAATATTTATGGTAAAAATAAAAACTCTTTTTTTAAATTATTAAAAACATGTTATTTACTTATTAGATTCAACTTTATTTCCAAGTACAGAGCCAGTAAAAAGCAATAAATCACAGAGTAACTACATTAAGACATCTATTTATGTAAAAAAAAAAAAAAGAGAGGGAGAGATTTTTATATCACATGATGCTGAATAAATAGTTTTTTATTGATGAGCAGTTTGTTAGGATTGGACATCATTTGGCAGAGATACAACTATTAAAATATGTGGAATTTTCTGTTAAAAAAATGTACATGGTAATAAATAGCCCTCAAAGTTGTCAAAATTATGCTATTACAGGGTGTCCGCGAGGTCTTAAGTCTTAAAATGTCTTAAATTTCAAAAATTTTAAATTATTTTTAAAAGAGTCTTAATTTCCAAGTAAAGCTACCCTATCGGGCTGACACCTAATCACCAATAACCCGTTTCAAAACTTATATAAAACATATATAATTTTTTTTATTGAAAAGAAAGACCCTTCACAACAGCTGTTAGACATTTCTACAGCAAATGTTTCAAGTGAAATTCCCTAATCAGGGAAAGAAAACTAAAGCAACGCGCGTCCCTTCACATGGTCTTCCATTATTACAAAAACTATTTACAGAAGTAACCAGGCCATTAGAAAAAATCCTTAGTGTTTAGCCCTGTATAAGTCTAAAAATTCATTCATAATGGTCCTAAAAGGGTCTTAAAATGCCTTAAATTTGATTTAAACCTGCAGAAACCCTGTATCAGTTGTCAATATTGCTAATTAAAAATTACATTGATTTATTAGCTGTAAGAAATGTACAAGTTAGCTACATGGGACATGATTTTTACTTAATATTCTAATGATTTTTTGGATTAAAAAAATCAATAACCATTTTGCAACAATTCAATAACCCAGACAATACCAAAAAATACATTGTATGGGTTATCGATTTATTATAAAATAGCTATTGATTTTTATTGCTTATTTTCAGTTTTCTCTACATTTTTTGGCAACTTATTTATTTAAACATATTCATAAATAAACATATACTTGTATATTCTGTAATTGTATCAAATTTGGGAAAATTAAAAATTTAAATGTAGCATAATAATCAGAACTATTCAAAAACGCATTAAAATTACAGTCAGACGTCTGTATCGATATGAACTATGATGTCATTCAGGCCAGTTCACCCCAGCAGATCCCTGTTCTAGGACACACTTCTGTCTGTTTATGGGACAAGCGGTGGTTTTCCACTTCCCCCATCTCCTCTCAGACTCTGCCAGACGCGAACCTTTGCCATGAGGGAAAGCCTTTATGTCCGATGCCTAATGATTTCCGTCACTGTGCCAGGCCTGGACCGCTCTTCATGAGAAAGTTTGCTTTGGATCAGAGTTCAGTGTGATTGTGCCTCACGTTAGTTCCACTTTTCATCCTTGGGAACAGATTTTTTGACGTCAGGAAGCCGAGTGCTCATTATTGTCAAATAATAGGTTAATAATAGTGTTCTCATGACTGCATTGTGATTGGATTTTTATTTTTATTTTTGCAGCCACGCGGCCTCCCGGTGGTTGCCACACGGATGAGTTCCAGTGCCGGATGGATGGTTTGTGTATTCCCAAGCGATGGCGCTGTGATGGAGACACGGACTGCATGGACCTCAGCGATGAGAAGAACTGCGAGGGAGTCACGCATATGTGCGATCCTGCCGTTAAGTTTGCATGCAAGGACTCAGGTTAGTAGATGTTTGGATGTCCTGAATGTTTCTCACACAATTATATTCACAGAAAACTAAAAAATATTGATGACACAGGTCTAGCATTCACCCATTTTTGTCTTTATCCTTTAAATCATATTTTACCTAAAAATAGATGTATTGATGATTTATTTAAAGGGATAGTTTTACCCAAAAATAAAATAGTAATTTATAATAATATGTAAATATAAAAGTGTATATAAAAACAAAATAGTAATTTACTTGCTATTTACTCACCCTCAAATGGTTTCAAACATGTTTGTTTGTTTCTTCTGTGTTTGTTTCTTCAAAAGAAGATATTTTAAAGAAAGATTAAAACCTGTAACCATTGACTTCCATGGTAGAATAAACAAATATTATTGATGTCAATGGTTACAAGTTTTCACCATTTTTCAAAGTATCTTCTTTTTTGTTCAACTGAAGAAAAAAACTCGTAATGGTTTCGAACCAAATCTTCCAAAGTGGATATGAATTTCTGTCTTCAGCTGAAGAGAAATTGAAGCTTTACAGTAAAACATTCCAGAATTTTCTCCATCTAATGCAAGTGCAAATGGCTTGATACAAATGTATGAAACTCATATTTAGACTACAACTTCAATATAATCTGTATGACCCCAGTTTTGTAATTTTTTTTTTTCAAAACATGAGCCAATAAATGCAGAGAAACTGAAAATGTTTAGGTGACCTCTTAATGTTTTTCATATCTGTGTACATATGCACATTCAACACTGTATCTTTCACGACCTCTTGTGAATTCTAAGTGCATTCTAATTTGTCACTGCAGTCATGGAGAACTTTAATGCTGCCTAAATATGGATTGTCATCCTCAAAAGGTATCCACGCTAAGCCATGCTTAATTTAATTAGGAGGAGAAAAATCCTGACAGGTTTTTCTCTAAAACTGTGCCAGAAGTAAGGCACATACATCTATCCGCTTGTTAAGTGGTGACGTGTTGGTGACGTATGTAATACTGTTTCCGCGTCCAAGCCGCCACTTATATTCATTGAATATTCGTTTATGATGACTTTTTATTCATATCACACATCTCCTTGAATGTGACCGAATGTTTAATTCCTCCTGATGACTCGAAACCCACCATCAATTTGTACATAAACGAAACATGGCAAAGAGAATGGGACAACTGTATCAACAACAAATTATATGAAATTAACCCGAAAATAAATGAAAGACATTTAGCAAATTATAATTTCGAAACCAGGCATGATCAGGCAGTCTATACCAGATGTCGAATTGGACATTCTAGGTTGACACATTCATATTTATTAAATAACGAAGAATCACCTAAATGTAATAACTGCCAGACTGCTCTTACCATCAAACATATTTTGTTGGAATGTAGAAATTCCATTAGACAAAATTTGATGGACATTTTTAAAAAGGTACCACCAGGAAGAGTTTTACATTTTTTATCAAAAATAGAACTGAAAAACCATATTTAACTTAGACATTTTTTTTTTGTAAATTTTATCTATTTATATTTTATATATTTGTCTAAGTAATTTATTTATTTATTTTTTCATATAATACGAATTTGTTTTTATCATGTAATAGTTTAATGTATATCCATTTGGCCACAAAATAGGCATAAGTTGCTGATGTGGCAATAAATATGTAATAAATAAATATTCATATCACATATTAAATTGAATTTTATATAAAGGAATAATATACACAACAATCTCTGGGCTTGCTGCATCACAGACTCCAAAATTTTAACAATTTATAAAAAAAATGGATCACTTTCTGGCCATTGGATATTAGGCATGGACATATATATTGCGATCGTGATTTTCGAAAGTATTACATCGCTTTGTAAACGTTTATGATTAGCATTTCATCAGTCTCCCCATACAGTTTGATAGAGCACTTGGACCCGGAAGCCGCTTCGCATGATGTCACACTTAACAAGCGGATAGTGGCTTTTGGGAAGTCATTTGTTTTGTTATGAAACAAACAAAAAGCTGTTATTTTTGGGTAAGCGATGTGTTTAAGTTACAAACATCTGACTGGGCTGATGCTTTAGTTTGCAATATTGTAGTTAAATTTCCAAGAAAGGGTTGGCGCTAATAGCCTAGTTGTTGAGGTGCTCGCGGCGACCTGAGTTAGATTCCCGGCTAAAGGTCCTTTGCCGATCTCTCAGCTATCTCTGCTCCCCACACATTCCTCTCTGTACAATCTTCACTGTCCTATCCCAATAAAGGTGAAAACCCCTTAAATTTTTTTTATAAATTTTAAAAAATCCAAAAAAGACATAGTTTACTGAAACTGAAAATGTCATCATTATTTACTTTTTTTTACTCACCCTTCCAGTCACAAACCTGTTGGCATTTTTTTCTTCTGTTGAACACAAGAGAAGATACTCAAAGAAAAGCTGTAAACCTGTAACCATTGACTTCCATTTTATTTGTTTATACAGTACTTCTATGGAAGACAATGGTTACTTGTTTCTAACATTCTTAAAAATATCTTATTTTTGGGTCAGCATAAAATTCAATTAAAAGTAAGGTAAATACTAAGTAAATGTTCATCTTTGGGTGACTATCCCTTTAATAAAAACTATTTAGCAAAATAATCTGACTTTTTGTTTGTGTGCTTCAGCTCGTTGCATCAGTAAGGCCTGGGTGTGCGACAGGGACAATGATTGCGAGGATAACTCCGATGAAGAAAACTGCGAGGCTCTGGAGTGCAAGCTCTCCCATCATGTTTGTGCCAGTAATGACTCCATCTGCCTTCCTCCTGAGAAACTGTGTGATGGCAAGGATGACTGCCCTGATGCCTCAGACGAGAAGCTTTGTAGTAAGGCACACACACTTCACAAACAAGGTTACTATTAAATGTGTTGGATGTAATTTGTGTCATCTGAAATTCAAAGATTTAGAGTAAGTAATATATTTAATTAATTAAACAGTTTTTTTTCACCTTTGCTACAATAAATTGATTAACAAATATTTTTATTATTATAATATCTTTATAATGTTACAAAAGATTTTTATTCTAAATAAATGGTGTTTCCAACCTACTCTTCATCAAAGAATCCTTATAATGCATTTCCACATTTTAACATTGATAACAATGACATTAACTTTCAGTAAGAGTTTCTTGAGCACCAAATAGTCAGTTTAGAATGATTGTGAAAGGATGGTGTAATCATGCAAAACGTTTATAAATTAATTACATTAATGATATAATAATAATAATAATAATAATAATGTTAATAATAATAATAATGTTAATTATTATTATTGTTGTTAAAATAATAATAAAATAAATGAATGAATAATAAATAATAATAATAATAATAAATTTCATAAAATGTGCAGTGTTGGTCAGCATATAAGACTAATTTTAAAAACTTTTACAAATCTTACAGACCTCAAAGTTTTAAACAATGTACATTATCATATAGTGACAATCCATAGTCTCTACAGCTCCAAGCTCCATAAATGTCATATATATGAACATATATTGTACACTAAATGACAAAAGTCTTGTCGTCCATCCCAATTGTAAGAGTAATGAATAATACCTTGACTTCTAGTCTTATCATCTAGTCTAGTCTTATCTAGTCTATCAAAAAAAGTGGCAGAAGGTCGATTTTTCTGATGAATCATCTGTTGAACTGCATCGCTATCATCACAAATACTGCAGAAGACCTTTTGGAACCCACATGGATCCAAGATTCTTACAGAAATCAGTCAAGTTTGGTGAAGGAAAAATCATGGTTTTGGGCTACATTAAGTATGGGAGTGTGCGAGAGATCTGCAGAGTGGATGGCAACATCAACAGCCTGAGGTATCAAGAGAGTTGTGTTGCCCATTACATTACAAACCACATAAGAGGGCAAATTCTTCGACAGGATAGCACTCCTTCTCATACTTCAGCCTCCACATCAAAGTTCCTAAAAGCAAAAAAGGTCAAGGGGTTCCAGGGTTGGCCAGCCCAGTCCCCAGAAATAAACATTATTGAGCATGTCTGGGGTAAGATGAAGGAGGAGGCATTGAAGATGACACCAAAGACTCTTGAGGAACTCTAGGAGTCCTGCAAGAATGCTTTCTTTGCCATTCCAGATGACTTTATTAATAAGTTATTTGAGTCATTGCAGAGATGTATGGATGCAGTCGTCCAAGCTCATGGGAGTCAGACACAATATATTCTATACTGATCATTATTTCTGTTAAGTGACAAGACTTTTGTCTAAGCAAAGTCAGACTTTAGCATCATCATTAAATAATTAAAAAACAAGACATGATCTTTTTTTTTTAATAAAATAAGCGCAATCTGGAGGCCTTTGCCTTTCATATGAGCCACTTCTGATAACAAATGATCAACTAGAAGTCAAGTTATTATTTGTTATTTATCCATCCATACAAATTAAAAATAAAACTAAAACAAATCAAATTATAGAAGATTGGGTTCAAATGATTTGTTCTCACTATTTTGTATAACAGCTCCAGCAGTCTTGATGATACAGTGCAGAAGCCATACGGACTGCTTTTTATATCATTTCATTTCATTTAGCCTTTTATGGATCTCGACCGCCCACAGATCTGGTAAAAGCTGATTTAAAAGCATAGATATTGTTGTGTTCCAAGAACGAATGCCATGAGGGTGAGTAAATAATTCCCCAACTGTCATTTTTGTGAAAGCTATTCCTTTAAATCTTTCACAGTTTGCACAAAGCTAACTCGACTTGTGTTTCCCATTAGCGTGAGACGCACACAAATTTCAGGCTCGGATTCAAATAAAATAAGAATGTTCTCTCCATTGTTTATTCCCTTTTTGTTCAACGGTCTCATTACTCACAAACACCCTTTCAATCCTGACTTCCCCTTCTGTCTGTTTCTCGTCCCTTCTAGATCTTTGCACGGTGGAAAATGGAGGCTGCAGCCATAACTGTACCATCGCTCCCGGTGAGGGCGTCCTGTGCTCCTGCCCAGCTGGCATGGAGCTGGGTACTGACAACAAGACCTGCCAGATCCAGAGCTTCTGCGCCAAGCATCTGAAGTGCAGCCAGCGCTGTGTGCAGGAGAAGGCCACAGTCAAGTGTGCTTGTTATGAGGGCTGGGCACTCGGGCCTGATGGAGAGAGCTGCAAGAGCACCGGTAAGAAAGATAGATAGATTGAGGTATTACAGTATCCCTGTTCTGCTGATTTCAATGACGTTTTCTGATGGCATGCTCACTTTTTGTTACCTAAGATGTTTTTTCTTTCTTCGTGTAAAAAGAAATTAAGTGTTTTGAGGAAAATAGTCTGGATTTTTATCCATATAGTGGACTATGTGGGTGACGCGGTGGCGCAGTGGGTAGCACAGCAAGAAGGTCGCTGGTTCGAGCCTCGGCTGGGTCAGTTGGCGTTTCTGTGTGGAGTTTGCATGTCCTCCCTGTGCTTGCGTGGGTTTCGTCTGGGTGGTCCGGTTTCCCCCACAAGTCTAAAGACATTTGCTGTAGGTTAATTGGGTAAGCTAAATTGGCCGTAGTGCATGTGTGTGATTGTGTATGGGTGTTTCCCAGGAATGGGTTGCAGCTGGAAGGGCATCTGCTGCATGAAACATATGCTGGATAAGTTGGCGGTTCATTCCATTATGGCGACCCCAGATTAATAAAGAGTGAATGAGTGGACTATGTATGGTGCTCGAAAGTTTTAACCGAACGGCAGTTTCAAATGATCCCAGCCGAGAAATAAGGGTCTTACCCAGCTAAACAATGTGTCTTTTTCCAAAAAAAAAAAAAGAAAGAAAGAAAGAAAAAAAGTATTCCTCAGATGGGATCATGTGGAGTTTATTTTGAAGGTGCGGTTTGGAAGTTTAAAGTGATGAGTACCATAGAAGCCACTGCATGGATAAAATCCTGAAATGTTTTCCTCAAAAAGCTTTATTTCTTTTTTAACTGAAAAAAGGTGACGTGAACATTTTGGATGATAAATTGGGGTGAATAAATTATCAGAACCTAATTTCCTGGAAAGGAAATAATTTTTTTCCCCATTCCACTCCATTTACATTGATCGTTGAAACTTTGCAGACTTTTTGAATTTATAAACAGCTACATTATACACTACGTAAAATGTCAAGTTTGAAAATCAGTTTTTTTTTTACCTCATAACAATTAAGATAGAGTTGTGAGATCAATGATTTCATTGAATTACTTTTTTTTTAGTGCCGAGCAAAGATTATTCGCAATTAATCGCATCCAAAATAAAAGTTTGTTTTGACATAATGTATGTGTGTAATATATATGTTTAATATGTGTATGTGATACAAACACAGTCGTAGAAACAAATCTATTTAAAAAAAATTTGTTACATATTTACAGTTTTATATATATATAAATCTATAAATATAAATAAACATTTTCTCATGCATGCATGTTTGTATTTATATATATATATATAGAAAATCATCATAACCTATGAAAATCTGTACCTTTATTCACATAACGCCCTGCTTTCAAAAGATCTTCAGGATAAAGTTGTAGAAAGGCACAGGTTAGAAGAAGGCTACAAAAACATTTCAAAAGCTGGAAAAGTTATTTGGAATATGATTTGATTTCAGGCTGTATGAAAAAGTAATTATTTCAAAGGGATATGATTATTTTCTATAGGCACTGTACATAATAAATGTGTGTGTACTATATTTATTATGTCAAAACAATCTTTTATTTTTGATTAATTTGTGCTAATTTTTATTTTATTTTATCTTGTCTCGGATCTTATCTTGCACTTTGTGGATAAAAACCACAAAGTCATTTAAAATGACTTTTTAAAGGTTTTCTATATGACATCTAAATGTACCATGTTACTGTTACTTTTTCAATACATCTTTGATCAACTTTCATAGCTTTGATTACTTTTAAAAGAATTTACAGTAAACTTACAACTTACAGTTCTAAACTTAGAACTTACAGTAAAACTTTATTTACTCTAAAAAGAACAAGAACACAAAAATCCACAAAACACAAATGAACACATATAAACATACATATAAAAAGATACATATAAACATACATGTATGTAAAAAATCTAATTTGTCTTTCAGACTTATTAGCAAGTCTTAAAAGTGAATGTACAAGTCATTTGGAGAACTTTTTGCTTATTATTTAATTATACTTCGTGTTTTGACAGATCTGTTAAAGATTATTTAAATTTATAGCTTTTTTTTGTTGTGTTCCAAACTGTACATTTTTTGTGTTTTCTTGTATCTTCTGGGCTGAAAAAAAATTAACATTTTTGTTTCCTTGTTTTTTAGATCCATTCAAACCCTTCATCATCTTCTCCAACCGGCATGAGATCCGTAGGATTGACTTGTACAAGGGTGAGTTCAGTGTGTTGGTGCCCGGTCTGCGCAACACCATTGCCCTGGACTTCCACTTCAACCAGAGCTCCCTCTACTGGACCGATGTGGTAGAAGACAAGATCTATCGGGGAAAGCTGTCAGAAAACGGAGGTAAATGAATGTTCTAGACATGTCCTGCAGGAGTGGTTGTTCCTAAATAAAAATGATAGCTGTTTGCTGTTTATTCTTGTTTTAATGAAGCTTACAGATACATGCTGTCAATTGCAGTAGGTGATATCACTACTGATGACTGTGCTTATTAATTTAGAATAAAAATGTTGTTATTTAGAAGTATATTGCTTTAAAAGATGCCATGTTTTTCTACATGTTTATGTTAAAACAATATAGCATCAATGTTTTAACCTAAGAGTTAAGAAAATGACAGTAAGTTAATACATTTTTAAAGTTAATAATAGATTTTGGGCAAAAGGAACTTCAACTGTATTCTTTTCTTTTAAAGCTTTGTGTCGGCTTTGTTGTCTTGCTGTGTTTTCCCACATTGTTCTGTTTCTTTCAGCATACCAATGTAGTCAGTAATTATTACAACTGCTTTTGGTTCACAAAACCACAGCGTGTGTCTAAATGAGGCTGTAGCACAGGACGACTCTGTCTTTACCCATTTGACTCATTCCTAGTTTGCGTGACTAAAGGCAGAGTAAAAGTAAATTGTCAGAAACACCATGTTGCTTCCAAACACACACCTACCTCTCTCTGAACAGCTCTTTCCATAGATACGATACCACTGTCCAAGTTCTAGATCCCTGCTGTCGTCTTTGACAGAGTAAAAATATGGCCGTTAAGGCTGCCAACGCTAAAACAAAGTAACAAAGTGTTGTTTCTCAACCCCATCTGAGAGGCTTTGCTGTTTCCAGACCAACAGAAAGCTGTTCTGGACCTTTAATTACTGCTCTGTATGAGTGTCTCTCTCTCCTTCTCTCTCTCTCTCTCTCACTCTCTCTCTCTCTCTCTCTCTCTCTCTCTCTCACAGATCAAAGAATGACTTGCCTTGATTGAGAATGAGAATTTTTTTTCTTTCTTTTTTTTCCACATGGCTGTAGCTCAGTGTGGGGGAATATTTATTGCAGCATCGACTTGTATGGCTTTCAGCCTGGAAGCAATCAAATGATTTTTTTTAGCCAATATACTGACGTTTGGCAAAAAAGCTTCTAGTTTGCATTTTTCTATTTTAAAGAGGCTGTTTGATGCTATCTGAAAATGCATTCAAATGCCTATTTTAAAACAGAATTTATACATGCACAGAAAAATAACAGACTAACAGAAAAAAGACTAAGTATTATATGAGAAGACTAAGCATTGTATGATTTTAATACTTTTTAGAGGGTGGCTGTATTGGGTGATTTATTTATTTTTTATTATTTATTTATTTTTAAAATTTTTTTATTTATTTTTTCTTTTTTAATTTCATTTTATTTATTTATTTCAGTGTGTAGTTGTAGCTTTAATTTTTTTCCATTTTCATTTATCTTTCCATTTGGTCTACCTTTTACAGCATCCAAAGTACATTTAAAAATAGTTTTAAGTACGAGTAATGTTTTAACACTGTTAAAAATAGACTTGATCAAATATCATAGTATTAGTGTTTGATTAAATACACATTATTATGTGTACATTGATATATTTACATGTAGTAGTGTTCATTATTATGAGCAAATTTCTATTTTTATATTTACGCTTGAATACTGTGACTAATTTAATTTGTCGTAGGTAAAAACAATTACTTACATTTAAGTGTTTTGTACACTACCGATCAAAAGTTTGGGGTCAGTAGGATATTTAAATATTTTAAAATAAGCTTCTCCTCACCAAGGCTACATTTAATTAATCAAAAATACAGTAAAAATTGTAAAATTGTGAAAAGTAATTGCACTATAAAATAACTGTTCAAAAGTAGTTTATCATTTCATTTAATCATTTATTCCAGTGATTTTAAAGATGAATTTTTAGCGTCATTACTCCAGTCTTCAGAGTCACATGATCCATTAGAAATCACTCGAATAATAACTATTATTATTATTATTATTATTATTATTATTATTAATTGTAATAGTAATAAAAACAATAATGACTGGAGTAATAATTTAATTTGAAATTATATACAATAAGAAAGCAGTTATTAAAAATTATATATATATATATGATAGATATTATTTAGATGTTATTACATATTGCAATTATTCTATTAATTAATATATATTAATTAATAATAAGTTTTGCGATATTTCCTTGGTAGATTTTTCACTCTTTAGCTTCTGTTATTAATCTTGATTCTCATTGTTCTTGGTTGTTTTTGATTCTATCATTAATTCTCCATGTTTTGTGCTACAGCTCTGACCAGTTTTGAGGTGGTGATCCAGTATGGTTTGGCCACCCCAGAGGGATTGGCTGTGGACTGGATTGCGGGAAACATCTACTGGGTGGAAAGTAACCTGGATCAGATCGAGGTGGCCAAGCTGGATGGGACCATGCGCACAACCCTGCTAGCTGGAGAGGTGGAGCATCCACGTGCCATTGCACTCGACCCGAGAGATGGGTAAAACACATTCAGCTTTTTGACAGTGCTGTTCAATGAAATCAAAGACAGAAATAAGTTTTTACTAGTAGAACTGCTATATTAATAATTGAAAGATCATGATTCAAAGACCCTCATCATCTTATTGCAAAGGCCTAAAATTTATTTGATCACAGCTAACTTTCAGAGCTTCGTTTGACCCAGAGAGATCAAGTTGGTGTGTTGGTATATAAAATTTGCACAGTATTTTCAGGTCGTTGGCTGTCTGCGGTGCCCAGCTACAACTAAGGACATAAGTTCATATTTCTGCTGCACCACAGAGTGCCATCTGAATAATTTCATTTTGAATAACATGCGAATGTGCGCATCCAGTGTGTTACTTTCAACTGTCATGTGCGTGGCATATCCGATGTGCGACCTCTTTAAGGATGGAGTTTGCTTTAGCTTTGTGGATCAGTGACTGCAGAAAAAAGAACATTACACTGGATGCCAACATTATCTGCATAAAAGCTAAAAAGCTTTATGAACCTTTTGCTGAAAGCGATGAATGTTTGCGCCTGACAACAGGTTTTGATCTTTGGTTTCATTCTATAATACTGGACTTTTTTTTTCTATGAAGGTTTGAAATTTGAGAGTGTTTAAACAAGAGAAAAAAGCCTGTCTGAGAAAAAAGCCTTAATGCCTGTCTGAGAAAAAGTGTATAAAGTGTTTAATGAGGGGTTTTAAAGCCTTAAAGCATCTTTAATAATTTTTAAAATAAAGCTGATTGCTTTGGAGATTTTGCCTATTGCGGGTTATTTTTAGAACATGATTCTTGCGATTAACGGGAGACTATTATATATAATTTTTAATTAAACTGCAGCAATTAAAACAACGATTAGCACTTAATTTAGTCAGAAACTTTAGGAACTTGCATTGTAGTTTGGTTACAGGTCTTCACAATTGTGTAAGAACTGAGGACTCTATTTCAAACAAACAAACAAAAAATAAATAAATAAACTGAATTAAAAAAAAGATGCTGAAACAAGTAATGTCTCTTCCCCCTAGAATTCTGTTCTGGACCGACTGGGACGCCAGCTCCCCCAGGATTGAGGCTGCGTCTATGAGTGGTGAGGGTCGTCGCACTATCCACAAAGAGACTGGGATCGGTGGCTGGCCTAACGGCCTCACTGTCGACTACCTTGAGCGCCGTATCCTGTGGATTGATGCCAGGTATGCACACTTTATTGCTACTAACATTTGAAGTAACACACACAATTCAATGATTGCTATTTTCTAAAAACGAATATGTTTAGATCTGATGCCATCTACTCTGCTGCTTATGATGGTTCGGGCCTGATCGAGGTGCTGCGGGGTCATGAACACTTGTCTCACCCTTTCGCCGTCACCCTGTATGGAGGAGAGGTGTACTGGACAGACTGGCGGACCAACACTCTGGCCAGGGCCAACAAATGGACGGGACACAACGTGACTGTGGTTCAGAGAACAAACACTCAGCCGTTTGACCTTCAAGTATTTCATCCGTCCAGACAACCTCAGGGTGAGAACCAGCAGGAGCTGATTAAAAAAGATACAATGAAATACTAACAGGTCTTCCTTTGTGTGTGTTGTTCCATTTGTAAGCATTGCAGGCCAGTGTTGTTACCAGTGATGTGTTGTAACTAAAGCTGATCAAATATTAAAGATTTATTAATTCAGTACATTGCAATTACAATTAGAAGGTTTGTTTTTGGGGCTTAATGTAATAGGAATATAAGTTTATATAATAGGAATATAAGTTGTAAATATAAAATTTGCAATAACTAAAATAAAAAAATACAGCGAAATGCAATGCAAAAATAAATAACACCGCAAAAACTAAACAACAGATTTCTAACCTTGAAACCCCCCCTTTTCACACCTCTAGTTTGATAAAAAGTCAGGAAAGTGGGTGAGTCCAGCTTTGTTTAGGCGGGAGTGTCGAGTGGTGAAAGAGGGAAGGGTTTGCATGAAAAGGGGCATTTCATACGTGAACAACAGCTGATTTTACATCAGCAACAAAAACACAGACGCAGGGGAAATAGACAGTGACTATGTTTACATGGACATCAGTAATTGAATTATTTGCCTTAATTTGAATGAGACAGTAATATGATTAAGGTGTTTACATGAGTTGCTTTTTGAATGTTCCTTTCATGATCCTGTTTTACATGTAAAAGCACATTTTCATTTTTAATTTGTCGACTTTAACTTCAGTTTGGCACTTTCACTTTTATTCAGGAACATTTCATGCATGCCCCCCGTGACAAACAAGATTTTGGATGAGAGGAACTGCTTGAAGAGTGTAGTTTTGATGGAGTTTTTGATACCGCATGCCAAATGTGAGAAATAAACTCTGCATTTCTCGGTAGATGCACAGACTCGGTAGGTGCAGAGAATAGTGCGAAACAGCCGTGTATGTTTGACAGCGGAGCAGCATTTGCAGTGGATTTTTCAGTCCATACTATCGTAGGCATATTAACGCACTATAACAAAATTTTTACTAAGGTTTGTCTTTAAAAACTGAAAGAGTACTGCTGACGATAATAACTTTGACATCTGAAGAACACTGATCACATGCTTACCAAATCCTAGAGACTTTTTTTTTTTAAAAAGAAGACGAGTGGCAAATCCGTATTTCAATATTTCTAGATGTGAAAAGCTGTCGGATAAAAAAATGTTCCTCACAAACGTATTTTTGTCACGTGTTAGCAGACCACTGTAATCCACAAATGTTGGTCCACACATGGAGAAATGGACACAAACCCTTTGTTGTGGCATATTTATAAACGCAACACTGATGACCCATGTCTTCTAACAATTCTTCTTCTTCCACTTGTTTTAATTACGGTTGGCAACACAATGTGGTGTCTCTCTGCCGTCTAAACAATGTAATATAGGTAAAAAACCAAGTCTGTTTTTTTCAAACCAAGTCTTTCTCATGAATTAATGCTGAAAAATCAAAGACGTCACGTTGTATCGGCTGGTACAGACATCCAATCTCCATGCTGGAATTTACACAATGATCTCATCTCTGTGACGTTGCTTCAAAATTTATTTTCAATCCGGAAGAACGAATTTGGTTGAAATAACGCAAAAACAACCAATTTTCACTTTTTAGTGGAAGATGTGTCCTAATAGTGTTTTTGGCAACATGTAACATATACAGTACATGACTGTCAACATCTCAAAAAAAGTGTTTTGGTGTTTCATGACCCTTTAAAATAAAAATATTTAAATATTTTTTTTAATGGAATATAGTTTATAATAAATAAATGTTATGCATCACCATTCTCTCAAAAGTGTGTTTTAATTCAATTAGTTTTTTAGTTTAGACAAATAATGTCAAGGTTTTTGGTCCCTTTAGAATGTTGTTAATGAATGGCCAAAATGCAGTTCTTTCTGTTTTAAATTAAAAACAATGTTGCATAAAAACACTTTCATAAGCTGATGTAACTTTTCTATTTGTTTTTCTCACAACAATGCAATATTGCATCACTTATGTGTGATTAAATTCTAATCACACTAAAATTACCCTGTTTAAAATGTACTTTATTCTTTGCAGCTCCCAACCCATGTGCAGCAAATGACGGGAAGGGTCCGTGTTCTCACCTGTGCCTCATCAACTACAACCAAACGTTCTCCTGTGCCTGTCCACACCTTATGAAGCTCAAGGCAGACAATCACACCTGCTATGGTAGGCTGCTGGATACAATCAAATCTTGTGTGTTTTTTTTTTTTTCTTGCTGGAATATTGCTGCTTTAATTACTGAATACAGCACAGTATATTACATTACCCATGATGACCTTGGCATTGCAAGCAGCATTCTATGCTGTTTGAGCCTCAGGAACAATATAACTAATGTACCTTGTGATAAAAAAATAAATAGTTGGCAACATTCCACGGTAACCATTTCAATCAGAAAATGTCACATGATCTCACTACATTTTATTCACTGGAGCTGTTCGATAAAAATTATTTCCATTTTAATCCACCGCACTGGCAATAGAAGATCAAATCCCTTTTATCTTATTATAAAGCAAGTCATTCAGATGTATGTTTAATATTGCAGATTTATACTGTAGAAATATGGCAGTAAGTTATTTTAAACACAGGCTAAACCTGGAATTTAAATTAGAGAGATTAGTTAGCAAATTTGCACCACTACAATCCTCCTTGCAGTGTATTGCTTGTGTTAGCATATAGCTAAATCTGTTTCTGTACATTTCAGTACCACTTCACCTTAAATGTTTTTTCGTTGGCATGTTTAGTTTAAAGTACTCTTACTGTTACTGAATAACTATTGTATTTTTTTATTTATTGTTTTATTTCTTTTTTATTTTGGTGAATTTTTGTTATGTTTTATGGTTTAATATATTTGTATTTAGTTTTTTAGATTGCTATCTGAAATAATAAAAAGTAAAAAACTAAATCAGCTAAAGACGTAAACAAGCATCATTATAAATAATTACCTACAGCCCGATTAAAAACTTGTGGAAACTTTAGTCTTATTTGCAATTTCAAGTTAAATTTTCTGTATTACATCCTGTTATTGTTTACTAGGAACTTCTGATATCAAGTTGGTTTTATATTTTAAACACGGCCTAAATCTGGAGTTCAAATTTGAGTAATTAGTAGGCAAATTTGCACCACTACAATCCTTCTTGCAGTGTAATGTTTTTGTTGGCATCTGTTAGCATTTCAGTACTATTTCACCCTAAATGTTCGTCTATTAGTATGTTTAGTATAAAGCAGTCTTAATTTAGTGTCACTAAATAACTATTGTGGTTATTATTAATCATTTTATTCTGTCTTTTTATTTATGTGAATTTTTGTCATGTTTTATTGTTTAGTGTATTGTTTGTGTTAGCATATAGCTAAATTTGTTAGCATTTCAGTACCACTTCACCTTAAATGTTCTTCTTTTAGTATGTTTAGTATAAAGTAGTGTTAAGGCCCTTTCACGCCAGGATGCTTTTTGCTTGCATTTTTTCGTCTACATTTAAGACTTTGGGACTAAACAAAGGGCGCTAATGTGATCGCGCACACCAACGCTCAAATCGAAAGGCGTAAAACCGTCATTTTTAAAAAAACGCCTCATGCTCGCGAATTTCACCAATTAGATTATCACTTTTGTTCACGTGCCCAGAGCTTCTGAAGTAACAGTAAACGCCGTTTTGAGACACTCAAGCTCAAAACAGTGGAGGTGATTCCAGTTTCACTTCATTCATTAAAGAAGATGATGCACCGAGGCAAGAATGTGGGGCTGCTTTTTTCATTGGTGTCTGGCTCTATTTTAACGATCTAGGTGCAAAGTCTAAAGCACATGGCGCAAAAGCATTAGCATTATCCGTGTCTGAATCCACTTTTGCTATTTTAAGGACGAAAATTACGCTTTGCTGTTTATGGTCTAACAGGGTATTCTCCTAATGAGTTATGAGTGTGTTTTGAGAATAAACCATCTCTCATTCCCTTTGATCCAAAACCTGACAACTGGACAAATCTAAGCTTGTTTTATTAAAACAAATATAAATATGCATATAATAAATAATACTATTTATAATAATAACATTATACAAAAGCAAGTTGTCGTGAATAAACTGAAAAAAATTAAGAAATGAAGAAAATTAAGGTTGCGTTGGTCTGAAAATAGCAACACGTCGGGCAAACACGTCTTTCGCCTTATTGCGCCGGGTGTATAATATGGCCCAAAGAGCTGTATGATAACTGCAACCACAATAATGTCAGTAGGAGTGGAGAGTAGCAAATAGTATTTGATGGCCCCTTTGATGGTTTCATTTAACTTTTTTTTCATGACTTGCAAGTTCATTACACGCTAATGTCTAATGTCAGAGGGTGATTTTGTGTTCACTCTACTCAATGCTGATGAAAATCGCCTGGGTTCGAATGCAGAAAAATGTCTCAATGTCAGCGATGAATGTGAGCGAAAAGTGTCCCGGTGTGTACGAGCCTTTACATTAGTATCACAGAATAACTATTATAGTTTTTATCATCTTATTCTGAATTTTTTTATTTTGTGAATTTTAGTCATTTTGTAGTTTTTTATGGTTTAATATATCTCTATGTTTTCTTTTTGTTTGTTTGTTTTTTTAGATTATTAGCTGAAAATAATAAAAAGTAAAAAATTAAATCAACTCAAGACATGATCAAATATCATTAAATATAATAACCTACAGCCTGATTAAAAACTTGTGGAAACTTTAGTCTTATTTGAAGTGTCATGTTTAATTCATTCTATTACTTAATGTGTTTGTTTACCAGGAATTTCTGATATAAATTTGTTTTTACACCGTTTTTAGTTACTGTTTTCCAATTACTATGTTTTTAGGTGTACTAATTCTTTTCTCATTCTTGAGGACAGGTTGTAAATAATTTTCGACACAGGCTTCTTTCAGATTCCTCTCACGTTAGCGCTAGATCCCTCAATGTTGGGTGTTTTTCTGCTCTGACTCAGAGTATGTCTGTACTCTTGTGTGGGCTGTAAATCTCGTTTTAGAGTCAAGAAAACAGCAGTGTGGCGTGTCTTGCCGCCCGGATGCAGGATCAGTGTTTAGTATTCAGCAACACAGCCTTTATTCTGGCTCTGAAGAGAGCAGAGTGATTGGAGGAAAGACTTGTAGCTGCACTGATGAATTAACACTGATGTTAGAGGACGAAAAATGCTATTAGGTTCTGTGTTCTCCGTTCAGGCTAATCAGTAAGGAGAAAACACATCAGCATTTTAGACAACACCGAAGTCTCTGTTAATCATGGTGTTATAAATAAATAAAGGCTGCATTTGTTTGATTAAAAGCACAGTAAAAATAGTACTGTTGTGATATATTATTAGCTTTTGAAAGAACTGTTTTCTATTTGAATATATTTTTAGATGTCACTTAATGCTTTGAAGGCAATTATTCTTCAGTCTTCCATGTCACATTAAATGTATATAAATTGTTAGTTATATAATTATTGTGAGGGTTTTTTCTACCTCTTTTTTTTGTTTTTGATTATTGCTTGAAGAATCACTGTTTTCTCAAAAATATAAAGCTTATATAAAGATGTGTGTGTGTTTTGGTCAAATAAATTCAGCCTCGAACCAGGGTTATTATAGTTAACTAAGGCCCCGCTTACACTAATACAGTGTAATTTTGTAAACAGCGTTTTAGAACGAAAACGATTCACATCCACACTGACGTTTCACCTATCGTTTCTGAAAAGATCTTTGTCCACACCATACCACTGAAAACACACATCACATGACCACATACACACTCTGACACGCGCTGCAGTGTATGTGCTTGTCTGGGCTCCAGGCAGTCAGCGGGGGCCGGTTGCACCAGCAGTGCGTAAGTTAAAACGTAGCCTAGTTTTGACTTAAAGGGACACCTTCATTTCCTCACAAATATCGCTTTTTTTTCAATTTATGAATGAAGAGTTTAATTATCTTTCAAGGAGTGTTTTGACCGAGTTCTCCCTGCTCTTTCATGTGTAGGATATTGCGAAATAAGTTTAATGTTTTTATAACTTCATGTGTATTTCGCGTGCATCCACGGTGTGCGTCGTCTGTTTTTAGTGACTGACTAATGTAATGCACTATAAAAATGTAATTTATAATTTCATTTTTCATAGGACAGATATATATAGATGCTTTAGTTGCAGAATCGTAAAGCAGTTTAACTATTTAAATGCTTTTTATTGTATATTACGTCATACAGTGTGACTACGCATGACTTTACGGAGAGCTTACCACCTACTAACTACGGTTTGCCCTAAGAACATGTGGTGCAACCGAAGTGAGTACAAGTTTAGTGACAAACTAGCTAGTAGTTACTAAGCCCCTTGTGTATGCTTTACGTGCCAGTTTAAGAAAGAACTTACGAACAGCTGGTGCAACCCTACCCGGGTGCTTTGAGCAGAACTCCCCAGGTGAGAGCAGCACATGTCGGACAGTTCATCAAGGATATACCGCTGGATCTCATCTCACTACAGTCGTTAAATGTTACATTTAATTCATCTTGTCTCTATCTAACGACTCTTCGGTCTTTTGAATCTATTACTTGTTCTCGGGTAACGTAAGCGCAAAGATAATTTAATATATTAATTATGTAACTACGTACACTGATTCTGCATATTTGACTGATTGCGTGCCTTTATTTCCTATATTGTTGAAAGCTATTTATATTTTACTATTTAACTATTATTAAAACATTTAACAATTTATTTATTTTCAGTGAAAATGAAAGGAGGCATTTATGTTATAGGCTTCGTTTTGTTATAAATATGCATACAGTGAAGATGACGGTCATATAAATATGTAGCTACATGATGCCTTAACATTTTTGGTGTCTGATAAGGTCTTGATATCAAAATGAAAATAGGCAGTTCCTCATATCATGTTTTCATTTTATTGTTAAGATAGTGAAAAAAAAGTAGCCAGGGTGATGTGAATGTTATAAAGTACACTGTTCCCTGTGAATATTTACCTGACATGTCGTTGGGAATTTGTTTTCCATATAACTTACAAGGAAAGGATGCAAGACTGAACTTTGTGCATTTAATATTGAGGAAAAAGCCCCAATCAGATAGACGAATGTTTGCGGCCATGCCTCCGTTTTCAGATGTCTCCCTTTTCCCCTATCCACACTGACACTGAGCAGCAGCGTTTTAAAATGAAAACAGCCTCAACAGCGTTTCCAAAATGCTTCGTTTTCAGGGCTCGAAAATTCCGGGGTAGTGTGGACGGAAGATGTAACCGTAGCAAAACTCATGCTTTTTACAACTAAAACGTGTTAGTGTAAACGGGGCCTAAATCTAAACCTACAAAATTTGTTTTAATGTTGTTTAAATAAACATTAGCTGAAGTGAAATAAAATGCATATTAAAAACAAAAATATATATTTTAGATAGTTGTCAAGGATTTCTAATATCTGTAATTGGCATGCAGTTTAGTTTATTTACACAAAATTAAAATTATAATTACAAACATATGCATATAAACTGATAAAAGTGACAAAAACAAAATTGCGACAGATTCAGACTTAAAATATAAAGCTAGTATCTTAATGATGTTAAAATAGTACTCTTAGCAAAACAGATGACTTTTAAAAAACACATTTTCCTAACTTTCATCTAACTCTGTACTGTATTTTTGTTATGTATCTGTAACTGCTGTTTATTGATGATCAGTAAAATGATTTGTCAGGCTCATTTCCTTACATATTCAAAACAATATTTGTAGTGATGATGATTGTTTTTTCTGTTCAGAGTATCGTCAGTTCCTGCTTTACGCCCGTCAGATTGAGATCAGAGGGGTGGATATTGATAATCCCTATTACAACTACATCATCTCCTTCACTGTGCCTGACATTGACAATGTGACTGTGGTGGATTATGATGCTCTGGAGCACCGCATATACTGGTCTGATGTTCGCACACAAACCATCAAAAGAGCCTTCATCAACGGCACTGGTGTGGAGACGGTGGTGTCTGCTGGTGAGATAGCTTGGGTTTCAACCTCTGTTATTCTTAGTAGGCCCCAAAACAATAGCTGAAAATGGATAAATGTCTTTATTTAGGAAGATAAAATAAAAAAAACTATTTTTAGTATGTCTTTTCATGAATTTAAGTAATTTTATGTTTTTTTTTTTATTTACATTGTTTTAATATATTTTTATTTTATTAGAGATTTTTTTAAATGATTTTTTATCTTAAAATAAGAAGCATTTCCATTTCTTTGTATATAAAAATAAATAAATAAATGAACGAAAAACGTAATAAAATATAATTAAAGATAATTGCCTGTTATTAAAAACAATTGTTTATACACAGTTTAAAAATGTTACATTTAAAAAAAAATTTATATTATTTTTTTTAAGTAATCGTTTTATTTAGCAAGGATTTGTTAAGTTTGCATTTATATTTTCTAACTTTTTAATTAATTAATTGTGTTTTTTAATTAAAAACTGGAAACTGGAGTAATGACACTACATTTTTAATGACATTTTATAATATATTAAAACTAAAACCAGTTATTTTAACTTCAATGCATAATATCTCACAATATTCTTGTTTTTAATAGTTTTTTTATTATATAACAGCACCTGTTTTTTTCAGCATGAGATGCTAAAATGATAATAAAAAAAAATATTGCGGGATCCAAACATTTAAACTATAGAGCATGTTTGTCAAATAGCTCTTTCTTAAGAATAAATTACATCAAAAACATTTGGTATTACTTTTTTTTTTGTTCCCTTTTGCACATTTCATAGACCAGTGTTTCCCAACCCTGTTCCTGAAGGCACACCAACAGTACACATTTTCAACCTCTCCCTAATCAAACACATCTGAATCAACTCATCAGAAGATTAGAAGAGACTCCAAAACCTGAAGTTAATGGGTCAGATAAGGGAGACATTTAAAATATGTACTGTTGGTGTGCCTCCAGGAACATTGTTGGGAAACACTGTCATAGACAATAAGTTACATTGCGTCTACAGGCCAACTAATTCTTATTAATGTGTTAGTTGACTGTCTGCTTAATATCTGCTCCACCAGCAGACATTCAATTGGCTAAATTGTTGCAACTACACTTAGACCAACCTTAACCCTAATCCCAACATTACAGTTTACTAAAACTCTGAGAATCAGTTGACCATCAAAAGAAAGTGATACCAAACATTCATACGTTATATGTCCTATTACGTCCCCATACTTCCAGGAGGATTAAAAACAAATTAATATACATGTTTTATTTTTGCATTGTTGCATCAGATTTCTTTTGCATAATTCCTTTTTTCTTTTTCCATGTCAGATCTCCCTAATGCTCAGGGTCTGGCTGTGGACTGGATCTCCAGAAACCTCTTCTGGACCAGCTATGACACCAATAAGAAGCAGATCAATGTAGCAAGGCTGGACGGCTCCTTCAAGAATGCAGTAATCCATGGACAAGGACTGGACAAACCTCACTGTCTGGTGCTACATCCCATCCTAGGGTCAGTACAAGTATATACACATGCGTATTTGCAAATTTTGGTTTAGCATTAGCATATTTTTGTCATGTTAGCCTCTTTTCCACTCAGCTTGTTTAGTAAGCTACATATGGAGAGGAGCAGATGTTGTGCCAGTTTGCTGCTGGCAGAGATTATAAAGGGTGTAAATGAGAAACGTTGGCGTTGCTCATGAGTGCCCTTAATTTGCACTTTTCAGTCTTTTGCCATGTGGCTAGTTTAAACCACATGTAGTAGCGTTCTAGTTTCTAGACAGGATAGGTTCTGATAAACAAAGTGAGATGAAAACTGTAGGCACTCGATTGATTTTTGATCATTTGTTTGGTATGTTTTATTAATGTTTATTTCTTTTGTTAGACATTAATATTTAGGCAATATTTAAACAATGCTTTTTTTACATAATCTTGACAGACTTTTGTGATTGTTGTTGTTGCAGGCTTTGTAAGATTTTCTTAGTATTCCATTCAAAGAATATCTAATTAAATGTTAAAATATTTCACACAAGCAGATTAAATATTAATGTTATTGATGGATTTAATTTACATTTCACAATATTACATTTTTATTATGTCATGTTTTTATGTTTATTTTGATATGTTATTATATGATTTTGTATGTTGTTGTATTGTATTTAACGTTTTTTAAAAATTATTTCGTTTTTCTGTTTTAACTTAAACTGCTAATTGCATACCACTACTACTGCTAATAATAATTATAATAATGACAATGATAATTGTTGTTTTTATACAGAAAATGTTATAATGGGCACTGCTTTGCCATGAATATAGACATTGCTCATCTTTTTTTTTTCATTGAATATTCAGGGCCCTATCATACACCCGTCACAAGAAGTGTTAGCTCCACGTGTTGCTATTTTCAGACCAACGCAACACTAATTTTCCTTCCACATTGTTTAAATAGCAAATCCATTTGCACCACTTTGTGGAAACATGAGCGTTCTGGTCTAGAAAAGGGGTGTGTTAAGACGCATTGTTGGAACTAAAACTGAAAGCAGGTCTAAAGTCCAGCACAGAGCACGTTAGTTGTGCACCTCGATTACACATTGTTTAAAACAAGCAGGATGTACAGCAATACACAAATATCTTTACAAATAAAAAAGAATTAAAGGATTAAAATATTACAAAAATGATTACTTGCTACATCAATATAAAAATCACTGCTTCCATGCCTTCATCTCGGGGGACTTTTTTCAGTTTATTCACGACAACCTGCTTTTGTATAATGTTATTGTTATCATTAGTATTATTTGTTATATGCATATTTATATTTGTTTTATTAAAAACAAGCTTAGATTTGTCCACCTGTCAGGGTTTGGACCATATGGTGCTTAAGAATATGACGCGTGTTTGGATATAACTCAGTTGTTTGAACACACTTCGTTATTATTGTTTATTCGTTTGCGGGAAAATAGAACTGAATTTAGAAATAGTTTTGAAACTAATTTTTGCACTAAACAAACTAAATTAATTATGTAGGCTAATGGATGTCTTCAGTGGAGAGCGTACAACACTGTTTCCTTATCCGAGAAAGAGAAAGCACAGAGCACAGGAGAAGGCACATTCTTTATCCATGCGCTTCAGATGCTCTGTTTAACTGTTTTTCCACTAGTAAAGCGTTCAGTTTTTCCACTTACATATTTCACCATGTAAATAGCAAATGCACCTTGGCGCGATACAACTGACTCTTAAGGAGAATGAGAGATGAGACTCTTGATTGGTTTATTCTCAAAACACACCCATAACTCATTAAGAAAATAAGCTCAACCCTGTTAGACCATGCGCTGTGGTGCAGAGTGTATTTTTTTCATCTTTAAAATATCAAAAGTGGATTCAGAAATGCCCTTAATGCTTTTGTGCCATGCACTTTAGACTAGATCATTAAAATAGTGCCCTCAGTTTGAAATATAATAAATTAAATGTTGCGATCTAATCTATCTAATCAATTCCTGAGCTCTAAGATGACAAGAAAATTAATCTATCAATATTTTAACTACATATTACAATCATGATATATCTTAATCTACATTGTTTAATTACAGGAAGCTTTACTGGCTGGATGGAGACAACATCAGCATGGCCAACATGGATGGCACCAACCATACATTGCTGTTCACCAATCAGAAAGGCCCAGTGGGTGAGTGACCTCTCTTATGTACCTTTGATTTGCCTAAAGCTAAAAGAAGGGCTGTTGCAGAGGATGTTTTACACATTTACTTATTTATTTAACTTATTTTTCACACATTGTCTTGTGGCAGGCTTGTCCATCGACTTCGACACGGAGCAGTTGTACTGGATCAGTTCAAGGAACAGCACTATCAACCACTGTAAGATGGATGGCTCTGGGTTTGAAGTCATTGAAAGTGTGAAAGGAAAACTCACCAAAGCTACAGCCCTCGCCATCATGGGTGAGAGAACATCATCAAGCTATAGTCACAAATGCTGAAAAAAAATGTCACAAGTTATTTGAAACTCATGCGACTAGATGAGTTAGTGTTTTCTTGAAGGCGAACTATTATGTAAAAGTCACTTTGTAAGGTGTTTGAACACAGATGTGTGTCAACACTGTAAAAAAACTACCCATAATAGTAAAAATTCAGGCACTTTTTCTATAATCCTATAAATGTGGACGTTTCCAAACAGTAGTTTTTTAATATTACACCAATGAACTTCTCCAAAAACTTTTGCCATTCTGAGCCACTGAGGAAATTATGGTTGAATTTAAATTTTGAAGGTAATGTGCCAAAGATTTTTTGTAAAGTGTTATATTTGTTCAGATCAACCTCATATCTAAAACAAAAATATAACTTCACACTTTGAAAATTTGCTTTCTGAATGTGCTTTTTTTAGCGTGCTGTGTGGCTAATATGGCTAAAGTTTACCATCTTCTTTGATTGTATTCCCAGAGACCAGAGCTGTGCTGTTAGATTCATTAACACACTTTTATTATGAACTGTACTGTATAGTCAGGTGACAGACCTTTATGTTTTCCGTGAGGAAAAGAGAAATTTACTATAGTGTGACGTTAATCAGTAACATGCTGATGTTAATCAGATCACTAACAAGCTAGTCGATGAGTTGAGTTAACTTTATTCCTCAACAACTATAAAAATGTATTCACTAACTGTTCAGAAGCAGTTGTAACCTCTTCCTGTTTATCGTTTAACTCTGGTTGGATTATGTAAAGCTTTAATCCACTGTTGGATTCTAATCTATCTAAAATGGTCTTTTTACTCAAATACAAATGTATCTACTTTAAACTTATGCTAATTATTATGTCATTTGGAGTTACTCACTGGCCTTTGATTTTTATTTTATGTGTAGGAGATAAGTTGTGGTGGGCCGATCAGGGCACAGATCAGATTGGTACGTGTGATAAGAGCGATGGAGGCAACTGGAAGGTTCTGCGATATAACACCTCACCCATGATGCACATGAAGATCTACAATGAGACCGTGCATCAGATAGGTCTGTTTGTCATATTTTGTTGTATATTTATTACCTTTTTTTTTAATAGTTTTTTAGAGCTAAATAATTCAAATATGAGTTCAAATAGAAGTAATTAGATTTTTAAATAATTATTTAAAATTAGGTACTATTATTATTTTTATCATTTATTATTTTAATTTATTATTATTTACTGTCATTTTATTATTTATTATTTATTTTATAATTATTTATTTAGTATTTTTAGCATACAATTTCTTGATTTTTGTAGCTCTTAAACATTTTAAAATTAAAATGTTATTATTTTTTCATTAAATATTAAATGAATAATTACTTTTTAAAATATAATAATAATATTACTATTATTAATAATAATAATAATAACAATTATTTTGAATTTTGAAAAATAATAATAATTAGAATAATATAATTAATATTTTAAAAATATAAAAATACATTGGTTATATTATTAGTATTATTATTATTATTGTTGTTGTTTTTGTTGTTGTTGTTGTTGTTTTTGCTTTTGTTGTTGATAGTAGTAGTGATATTACATAAAAATTACAATATATATTTATACATTTTAAAGAATTCTAACTATAAATTTATATAAACTATAAATAATCCCAAAATATAATCCCTATAATTTAATGAATATGAAATAAGTGGATGTGTTGGCTTGATATTTCCTTTAGGTACCAACCTCTGCAGTAAGAACAACGGCGACTGCTCTCAACTTTGCTTGCCAACTTCACCGACTACAAGAGCCTGTATGTGTACTGCTGGATACAGTCTGAAAAGCGGCCAACAGTCCTGTGAAGGCAAGATCTGCTCCAAACATCACTAACAAAATCTTCACTCAAATACAGTATGCTTTCATTTTAACATTGTGTGTTTTGCAATTGTCTGTGAAGGTATGGGCTCCTTTTTGCTCTACTCTGTGCATGAGGGCATCCGTGGCATTCCTTTGGACCCATCTGATAAATCTGATGCCCTGGTACCAGTATCCGGTACCTCTCTTGCTGTGGGCATTGACTTCCATGCCGGTGAGTATACAGATATGTTCATGTGCAAGCAGGGTCTAAAATGAACATTTTCTACACATGCAAATTGTCTACAAATTGAGAATTGAGATTATTAAATTATTTTGTGAAATTCTAAAAACTGAAATTTAAAGATTTATTTTATAATTATTAATTCAAACTTTCTTTAGATATTTTATTATTTATTTAAATGATATAATTTAACAGATATCACTATAATACTATTGAACTGTGACGTATTTCATCATCATTTTAATATATTTATATAATATTATAATATAAATTGGTATAGAGATAATGGAGGTTCTGTCACATTTGCAGCAATTTTTAGAATTAATTGGTCACACTTTACAACTTGCACACTTTTCATTAGATAATGCATTTACTAGCATGAACAAAGTATGAACAATACCATGTACAGCTTTTATTAATCATAATTCATCATGTATTACTGCACTATTAAACTTACTGTGAATTAAGAACTAACAAAAAACGAATGTATTTTCATTAATTGACATGAACAAATACTGCAATAAATGTATTGTTTAGTCATGTAAGTAGATACATTAACATTATCTAAAGTAACCTTATAGGAAAGTGTTACCAAATACCAATTAAGTCCCATGTGGCACTTTTTGTTTCTAGTTTTAAGTTGTATGCCCTGTATGCAGGGATTCAGTCAAAATAACACTAACTTGGCGGTTTTGTTCTTCTTGTGCACTGTAGACAACGACACCATCTACTGGGTTGACATGGGCCTGAGCACCATTAGCCGAGCTAAGAGAGACCAGACGTGGAGGGAGGACATTGTAACCAATGGCATTGGACGTGTGGAAGGAATCACTGTGGACTGGATCGCAGGTGTGCAAATGTGCAAACAACACCATTAACAGCACATTATTGCATAAGCCATTTTACACATTGCATTGTTTTGTGTAAACAGGCAACATCTATTGGACTGATCAAGGCTTTGATGTGATTGAGGTGGCTAGACTCAACGGCTCTTTCCGCTATGTGGTCATCTCTCATGGGCTGGACAAACCACGGGCTATTGCTGTGCATCCAGAGAAAGGGTAAGCAAATAGGCCTGAATATGTAATGAAGATATGTCTGAATTAGGAATGCTAATGATTACCCAATGAATCAATTGTCAGAATGGATATCATTTAATTGCGTGGATTTGAGGGATACTCCAGATATCACTATGTTCTATGTATATTTGGGGAGAAAATATCACACTTGCTTAAATGGACCCACACATGCTCAAATTGCAGACATGTACATTTTAGAAGGTGTCTTATTTTTCTGCTGTCCATGTAATGCTACATTTAATGCTCATTTAAACGTTATTAGCTTTCTGTTATTGACACGACATTTGTCAGTGAAATAACGCCATAGCAAAGCTAAAGGAATTTTTTGAGACTCGGGTGAACAGTTCGCGCGGCGCCGGATTTGATTTGAGTTGAATATGAAACACTTTGAAGAGATTTGGTCTGAAACAGGTACGTCTGTATGTTTATGATGTAGACATGTTTATGATCCGTCCATGCGTGATCATAGACATAACCAGATGACCAATAATTCTTGGCTAGAAATTGCAACAGCAGTGGGAAAGGAGGAAAGTTTTTGTAAAAGTTTGGAAAAACCTGAGGGATAAGTTTGTTAAAACAAAAAAATCTTCAATAATATTAATGATATTTGTCTGATTTTACTGTCTGTTTCTTTTGACCGCCCCCTGTCATTTAAAAAAATATCTCAATGGCTAACGTGTCAAGTAAAAAAGCCTCGTCCGTTTCATAAGGTGCACGATGTGGCGCCAGGCGAAAGTATAAATCAGCATTAAGATGTTTGTTTGTTTTTTCTGTAGTTCAATGATGCATCTAACCTGTCTTTAGTACTGTTTAATTTGAATACATTTATTTTACCTCTAGTTTTGTGATTTAGCATTTTCTCTTTGTGTATGCGTGTGTTTGATATTGTGATATAGGTCTTAAATTTAAAACTTAATGGTCTTAAAAAGTCTTAAATTTAACATTATGATATCTGCAGAAACCCTGACTGTAAATTAGTTATTACATTTAATCATTTAATGGTTCTATTAAATTATCAATCATTTTTAATGTTTTTTTACAGTAAAATAAATTCATTTGGATGAGGATTCTTGCGTTTTGAGTGTCATTTGCACATCCTGTCATACATGAATTTATTATCAAGTAAACTGTTTTTTTAAACTACAGTAGGATTTTTCATGGGTATTTGTGGAAATTGACATCCATAATCTCAACATGTGAAATAGAATACATTTGTTGTTGTTTTTTTAGTCCTGTAGAAAGAAATTGTCTTGGACTGTGTTTGTGTGTACAGGTATCTGTTTTGGACAGAGTGGGGTCAGTATCCACGTATTGAAAGATCTCGTTTGGATGGTTCTGAGAGACTAGTTCTTGTCAATGTCAGCATCAGCTGGCCCAATGGCATCTCCATTGATTACCAGGTTTGTACATAAACACACGGTGCCTTTTTTTAGCAAACAGTTGCAGTGTATTAACTTAATTCAATAATTTTGGATTGAAAAGTTTGATCAATCAGATTTTTTCAATTAAACTTATATTCAGCAACCGAGTAAAGACATGTATAATGTTACATAGGAGGGCATGCTGTATTGGTGTGATGCCCGAACTGACAAAATTGAGCGCATTAATCTGGAGACTGGAGAAAACCGTGAGCTGGTGCTGTCTAGTAACAACATGGACATGTTTGCCGTTTCTGTCTTTGAGGATTACATCTACTGGAGTGACAGGTACAAAACCCTTAATCTGTACTATTGCCAATTTGCAGGAAGCATTTGTTTTCTCTTTAAAAGAAATCTAATAGACATCTTAGCAGATCTAATCTGTAATAAATTTGGGCTGTCAGTGAAAATCTAATAGACATCTAAAATAGCCCACAAGTAGTCTAATTATCATATACACAGGAATGAATGACTACACATGTGAAGTCTGTCAAATCTGTTTTTGTTCTTTGTATTTGTTCTTAATATATTAAATTTTCACTGACAGACCAAATTTAGCCTTGTTTTTGTTAAGGCATCTATGTTTAGATGTCTATTAGACCAGTGGTCCCCAACCCCCAGGCCAGTACCGGTTCATGGATCAATTGGCATCAGCCGCAGAAGAATTCATAAATTATTTCTGTTTTATTTATTATTTGAGTCTAAATGATCTTCTATTCATTCATTTATTCGTTTTCTTTTTGGCTTAGTCCCTTTATTAATCATCGGCCGCCACAGCGGAATGAATCGCCAACTTATCCAGCATATGTTTTACACAGCAGATGCCCTTCCAGCTGCAACCCATCACTGGGAAACACCCATACACTTTCATTCACACACATACACTACAGACAATTTAGCTTTCCTAAGTCACCCATAGCGCATGGCTTTGGACTTGTGGGGGAAACTGGAGCACCCAGAGGAAACCCATGCGAACACGGGGAGAACATGCAAACTCCAAACAGAATTCCCAACTGACCCAGCAGAGGCTCAAACCAGCGACCTTCTTGCTGTGAGGCGATCGGGCTACATACTGCGCCACTTTGATGCCCCACGATCTTCTATTTTAAAAAAATATTTATTTTGAAAAATGACCATGTTCTTGTGGTTACATCTCAGTCATTTGACAGCAAATTTAACCCACAAGCTAGCAAAATGAGTAAGAAACAGACATCTTTGCAAAGTTTCTTTGCGGAGGGAAAAATAATGATGCATGAACGGCTAAGGAATGGATCCGCAACCCATTTGTCAACAATTCAGGTGAATCCAGCATGTCCGTGCAGGAGCAAATGACGGTGGTCATTCACATACAGTATTGTGTCTTTTCCGCGCGCAAGTTCGTTATTGCGAGCAACTCGCACAATGGCGTTGACACGCTCATACCTTTCAGATGCACCCGGTTGAAATCATCTTCAGAATCCCACAAGAGCACCCTGAATCATGTGACGAGAACTGACAGAGCAGCTTCATACTTGGAATATAAACTTTTTGGTAGACTGACTAGTTCAGACAAACAGACTGCAGTGATTTTTAATTTTCACCAAAAATAAAACTTGTATCGTAGTGACCGCAAAGTTTTGTCAGCTTGTCATCCTCTGAGAAAATGGTAGTCACCTAGCAATCTACATACCCCACCATCCTCCGGGCCACAGTAAAATTGTCAACCGCTAACTGGTTGCGGTGATAAAAAAAGTTGGGCACCACTGTATTAGATGTCTATGCAAATATGCTTGGTTGGTTATTACCCTTTGGTAGTAATTTTCTTTGAATTCATAATAAATGAAGTTCTCAAAGATTTTTATGTGTTAATCTTCTAGTGGATTTTCCAGGTAATAAGTTTTTTATCTTCGCCTGTTTCCAACAGAACACATGCCAATGGCTCCATCAAGAGAGGAAACAAGGAGAACGCCACAGATATGGTGTATTTGAGAACAGGCATTGGTGTGCAGCTCAAAGACATCAAAGTCTTCAACCGCGCAAGGCAGCAAGGTGTGTATCTTCCCATAATTCAATTCACCTTTATTTGTATAGCGCTTTTACAATGTAGATTGTGTCAAAGCAGCTTCACATAGAAGATCATAGTAAATTGAAACATACATGACTCTAAATCTCAAAGAGTACTTTGGTTGAAATCGACTTGATATTGTTTACAGGTACCAACGTCTGTAAGGTGAACAATGGTGGTTGTGAACAGCTCTGTCTGTTCCGTGGAAATGGTAATCGCACCTGCGCTTGTGCACACGGCATGTTGGCAGAAGATGGCCACAGCTGCAGAGACTACGATGGCTACCTACTGTACTCGGAGCGCACAATACTAAAGAGCATTCACCTGTCGGATGAAACAAATCTCAATGCTCCCATCAAACCCTTCGAGGACCCAGAGCACATGAAGAATGTCATCGCTCTTACCTTCGACTATAGGGGTGGCGGGGGAAAGGGAGCAAACCGCATGTTCTACAGTGACATCCACTTCGGTAATATTCAGCACATCAATGATGATGGCTCCGATCGCAAGACTATTGTGGACAGTAAGTTTCAGTCATGTATTTCTCTTTGCTCTGTATTGTGCAGATCATTTAGTTGACGGTAGCAAGTAATAACAGTGAGAAATTATAATGAACCAAGTAGTACTTTAAAAATAAATGTACTGTATTTTGTCCAGTGTATATATCCCATTTTAAATTCCTTTTCCTCTTTGCCTTCATAACCCAGAGGTTTCACCTAGATAGAAATAATGTTCACATAAAAAAGTACTTCAAACTTTTATTCAGAATGTTAGAATGCATTAAACTGCATCAAAATTAACCGTGAATTTTTATTATTGGAACTTTATATTGATCAGTAAATCCTAAAAATGTTCCAGAAAATGTATGTATGTAATATTTCACAATATTAATGTTCTAGATGAAAACATAGTTATTGAGTTTAAACATTTTTAATGCAAAATAGGAGACCACTTTAAAATTCTAGATTATAGTTTATAGATGTTTATATAATATGTTTGAGAAATATGTAATTTTATTTAATTTTTCTTGCAAACTACTCATGAAATTTCTTCCCAATTGGGTGGATGCACAGGGACTTTTAATTTTCAGTAAGCCTGCTCAAACGCTTCCGTCGAACTGTCATGCCATTATAAAATAGCAATGTTTAAGATCTAGTTTCTTTAAAAATTGATGATCTTCACTGCCTGATTGAGATATGATAAAAAATGCACCGGACAACGAGCACTGCATGAAATTACATTGTTCCAGGCCATGTCTTTAAAATATGGAAATTTATTTTACCACAGTATATTCAATGGAGTTTCAGCAGTCGCCTGCTGCTCCTGGCGAGATTTTACACTTGAACAAATAAATTAACTGATTATAGTTTAGTTATATTTCATCATCAATGCTGTAAATGTACCCTTAAGGGTTGAAAAACACTTGCTGTACATATAGCCTCTTTAAATTAAAAACATTATCACTTAGAATATATATATATATATATATATATATATATATATATATATATATATATATATATATATATATATATATATATATGCATAACATGACAAAAAATATGCTTTAGATGTTTGAATAGTTTTGTAGACAGCTAATACCTATATTTTAACTTCAAAAGAGTTACGAAATCAACATTTGATGGACTAAACTTGTTTTTTCAGTCACAACAAATAAAAAAAAATCTTTTCTGAGGAAAAATGCTCTAAATGACAATTTTTTTTCTGAAATTTGAAAGAAACGTTTTTTAAACGTTTATAGAACAACATTTTACTCAAACCCATACCTAATAATTAAAGAAAATCCATAAAAAACAGACTATTTTTCTTTTTCAAGTGGTCTTATCTTTGTGCCATTATTTCTAAATATCAGAGATTGATCATTCAAAACCAAGAATCAAATATTCAAAAGAGCCATTTAATAATATCAGCATTTTGTTTTATTGATTATTGGAAATGGTGGTGGGCACACTGACAAAAGCATTGACCATCTATATTTAAAATAAATTTTGCTTTTGTTCTAGACCAGGGGTGTCCAAACTCAATCCTGGAGAGCTGGTGTCCTGCTGAGTTTAGCTGCAACTTGCTTCAACACACCTGCCAGGAAGTTTTCAGTACATCTAGTGAGAGCTTGATTAGGTGTGTTTAATTAGGGTTAAAATTAAACTCTCCAGAACACCAGTTTGGACACTCCTGCTCTTAACATTTGCTTCCAGACATGCCTTATTATGACAATAGAGTAAAGAAGTAAAGAAATAAAGCTGCATTAATTCAGCAGAATTTTGGCATGGGCATTTCACGTTAACTAAAGAACAATTTTTAGGAGTGAATGATAGTTCCACAATGACCTATCATTGCATAATATCATTGATGTGTTCCCATATGATTCAGGCTTCTATTCATGGCAGCGCAAATCAATACAGTTCAAACAAAAGCCTGATATTTATTGTCTTTATCTCCATGCATCATTAGTCCCATTACTGATTTTGCCATTTATAACTAAAGCACATATAATGCTTCTGCGTGGATGCTCCGGGACTTTATCCTCAGGGTTGTGGAGGGGTTTCCAACTCCACAGGGTTAAAGGGCTGCACAATTGCTCCTCCTGGACACATAACGCACCCACACCCTTTACAGCACACCCGTCCCAAAGACAACAACTCTCTGCGAAATTTATTTGACATAAAAGCATACAACACAGGATTGGCTACAACCGATGAGGTCGCTAGCAGTCTGGCGATTATAGCGAAATTGTGAAATGAATTGCTACTGCTGTTACCAATAAGCAAGAACATGAGCGCATAAGCTGGCAGCCAGCAGATGGTGAAAACTAACACCAACAGGACAGATGTCTTGGTCACCTGGTTCTGATAGCGCTCCAGTTGTGGTGCGCTTCCTTGTAGGCGTGTTTTGCGTAGGAAGATGTAGAGTTTGGTATACATGACGATAATGATAATCAGAGGCAAAGTAAAGCCAAACAGGAACAGAATGGCACTGTAGACCAGCTGGCTGAGGTCTGATAGGAAGGCAAAGCAATGGATGGGCACAGTTCTGATCGGCACAGTTCTCAATTGGCGGAAAGCGAATTGAGGTGCTGCAAGGGCCACCGCTGGGACCCATATGAGAATAACAATAGCCCGTAGACAACGACCCATTCGGAAACGATATGTCCATGTAGGGTACACTACAATCAGGTAGCGTGTCACTGCTAATGCAGCTAAAGTAAATACACTGGCAGAGTTACAGGCAATGCCCAGGAAGCTGATGAATTTGCATAGGTTGCTGCCAAATGGCCAGTAGCCTAGGGCTATAGCAGCGGTGTGAAAGGGCAGACCAATGAGCAGAAGGAGATCTGAAGCACTCAAGGCTAAAAGTAATGTGTCTGTGCCTTGATGAGACTGAAATCTGTTTTTCCTCCTCCGTCCCGTCAGGATATAGATGACCAGTGAGTGACCTACAAGCCCGATCACTATGACCACTGCGTCCAACGTTGGGGCCAAAACCTGTGTCAGTTCCCACCTCATAGTCCCAGAGTCATGACTAATATTCATACTGCACCCTAAAGTGTGATTCGTTTAGAGTTCAACTCTGACTGATCAGAATGAAGAGTGCTGTCTGCTTCAGGCCAGTAATTAGCCCCTTTTGAGCGTTAATAACTTCCAGAGCATGATTGGAGTGTTTACTTCAAGAGGCTGTTTCCAGGGTGGTTGTTAGTGTTTAGCATTAGCAATTAGGGACGTGTCCTCCTGGAAAGTTGAGAATGTATGTTAATGCTTTTGCACATGAAAAATTCAGAGTTTTAAATTGAAACCTTTTTTAAAAACAAGAAGATTTTAATCATACAAAGGCGCATCCTAAAGCTAATGCAGCTCGCACACTCAATCATAAGTAGAAAAAATTCTAATATTCTGTTACTACAAATGACTTCTAGAAATATACCAGAAATCAAATACTAGAATTAAATGTTGATTAAATCAAATGTTGACTCAAATTTAATTTATATTAAATTATATACAGTAAACATACACACATACTGTGCATATCCAGTTGAAGTCAGAATTATATGCCCCCTTGTTTATTTTTTTTCCCAATTTCTGTTTAATGGAGAGATTTTTTTTTCAACTTATTTCTAAACGTAATAGTTTTACTAACTCATTTCTAATAACTGATTTAATTTATCTTTAATGACAGTAAATAATATTTGACTAGATATTTTTCAAGACACTTCTATACAGCTTAAAGTGACAGTTAAAGGCTTAACTAGGTTAATTAGGCAGCTTATGGTAATTAGACAAGTTACTGTTTAACGATGGTTTGTTCTGTAGACTATCGGAAAAAAATATATATAGCTAAAAGGGGCTAATTAAATTGACCTTAAAATACTCTTTGAAAAATTAAAAACTGCTTTTATTCTAGCCGAAATAAAACAAATAAGACTTACTCCAGAAGAAAAAATATTATCAGACATACTGTGAAAATTTCCTTGCTCTGTTAAACATCATTTGGGAAATATTTTAAAAAGAAAAGAAAAAAATTCAAAGAGGGCCTAAAAATTCAGACTTCAACTGTATACTTCAATTGTATTTTAAACCCTTATGCATTCTCATAATCATTTGTAATTCATAGTTTTGTAAATTTGAAGATGTATTTTTCTGTTCATCAACTATTACTCTTAACATTTAATTTAATATGATGGTGGGTGCTTACCTTATGATCTTCCATGATTGTCGCTGACTTGTATTGAGTGAAACCAGGCAACCCTTCATAACACTATTCTCTGGATCGGTCAATGATGACCACATTACACACAGTCAATTCTACTTGAATCTAAGTGCCCGCTGCAACATTCCTCTTATGATCAATTGGATGACTCTTCAGATTCACTCCAATTCCTTTGTCATCCTTCCGCAAAGAACGCAAGACTGCTCTTCGTAGTGTGTCCGAATGCGAGATTTCTCAGATAAAGATCAGTAAGTACTAGGCGAATCGACAAACACCAAAGTGATCCTCTTTGAGATCCAAACACGATGTGTGGTCGTTCTCTCTTTTGATTACGTTTTCTCTTATGATGACGTCTTACACATGAAATGGGCAGTGCTTGTTACGTAAGTGTCTTGTTGTTCTTCCTTTGACCTAAAGACTGATGTGTTCTGCAGGATCATTATTGGTTTTTTAGCAAAAGTCAACAGCTAGCTTGAGTGTCCAGCCTGTTTTATGAGGGAGTAATTGCTGTTGTAAAGTGATGCAAAAAGATGCTGCGAAACCCCTTGTGAGATCATTAAATTAGTGAAGAGCGACTGTTACTTGCTGACTTTGAGTCATTGAGACTTTCGACTGCCCTTGCTGAAGCTCATTGCTCTGCATCGCTTCCCAGTGTTGTGTCCGAGACTCATCCGGCAGTCGACTCTTTGTGGAAGAACTAGTCAGCGTGGTTAAAGAGATCCACAGAGGGAGGGTCTTGTATGCACAGGCACCCATCCATGAAATGACCGGATGACACTAAGCCACAAAACACACACAACAACGGCTCTCTCACAGGCCGCTGAAAGCGACATGCACACGTAGCATGGGGTTAAATCACCAATTGGGATGGGAGAAGAAGTTTTAAAATAAATGCTTTGGTCTTGTTGTGTGTTTATCATAGAATTCATTTGCACTATGAGGGATATATGATATTAATCCTGATTAAAGTCCCTTTCTGAGAAGTTGGAATCCTGTACTTTTTATGTCTGTAGTGACCTTTTATAAGCATTGGGGATACAGGTATCAGTTTGTTCTAACTAAATTCAGGTTTATCAGGCAGAGTTATGATTAAAAGAATTTGAAGCAACTGGTAGTGGTGTTCCTGAATCAGAAATAAGCAACAGGAATATGGAGTCTTTGTGCTGTTCCTTAGGCTACATCCAGAAGACAATGATTGTTTTTTGTTTCTCTTTTAGAGAGTCAAAAAGTTTTGCATTCATACATGTTTTAAGAATGTTTCCAGAAGGAAACAGGAAAACTGGGTTAAAACAGTGTAATGTGTATGCTACACTTATATGTGCCCCTGTAAACAAACACAGACAGCCGCATATAATAATAAAATCACAGAAGAATGCAGTTTACATGTGCATTAAGTCTTTGTTCTTCAATTTGTGAGTATAGGCATACTGTAAACAGGACACCAGGGTGGACTTAAAAATACTTGATGTATTTCACTTTTATTTCCGGCAGCTAGCTCTCTGAAACTATATCATGGTCACCCACTAAAGTTAAGCATTGCTGCTTCCGGTCAGTACCTGGATGGGAGACCACAGGGGAAAGCTAGATTGCTGCCGGAATTGATGTTAGTGAGACCAGCAGGGGGCGCTCAACCTGGGTCTGAGTGGGTTATAACGCCCAAGTATATTGATGGCGATTCTATACTGTTCAGTATAAATGTTTATAAATAGGGTTAGGGATAAATAAATATATATATTCAGCTAATGGAATATCAAAAATTAATAAAAATGTACAGATTTCATTGACTATTAATGGGCAGGCATATGAATTAATTTGAATAGTGTGAAAATTGTACCCAGTATTTGAATATGATTTGAGTTTTAAATGTGCTTTTCTCTTCATTTCTTTGCACAGATGTAGGATCAGTGGAAGGTTTGGCTTATCACAGAGGCTGGGACACTCTTTACTGGACCAGCTACACCACCTCCACCATCACCCGACACACTGTAGACCAGAGCCGCTCTGGTGCTTTCGACAGAGATACCGTGGTTACTATGTCAGGGGACGACCATCCCAGAGCCTTCGTTTTGGATGAATGTCAAGAGTATGAAAATTCTGTTTACGTTAGCCATGATGCAGTGTCATATTTTAACCACACTACTGTATGTATAATAAAACTACACATTTTATTTTTATTTTTAAAATGGGTACAAACCTTTTTGTTAGTTTTTTGCTCAAAGTGATTCTCAAATTATTAATCATTATTTATAAATATGTTGGTATTTATATTTAATGTGATATTATTTAAATATTAAATTAATCATTAATAATTTTAGTTAGTTATTTCAGTGTTGCTATTTATTTCATTTTATTAAAAATATTTAATAAAATATTTTAAATTTATTTTTGCACATTTTTGTTATGTTATTAATATTAATAAATTGGGAAAATTTTAAATAAATAATTAAATAGATTTAAAACATATACCAATAAACCTATATAAATTGATTTCTTTATAATCTTGTTTCAAAGCGAATACCATAAAACCACAAAAGTTATTTGTACATAAACATATTTTAATAGTTAATCATGTAAATTTAATTTATTTTAAAAATGTAATTAAATAAAAATTAATTTGTATTTAATAATGTATATTTGTTAAATACTTTAATAATATTTTTATTTCTATAATAAATTGTTCATTTTTCTGGGTTTCTCTTCACATCAGCCTGATGTTCTGGACTAACTGGAATGAACAGTCTCCCAGTATCATGCGGGCGTCTCTTTCTGGTGCAAATGTCCTGGTGATCATTGGCAATAACATCCGCACCCCGAACGGCCTGGCCATCGACCACCGAGCGGAGAAACTTTATTTCTCAGATGCCACATTTGACAAGATTGAACGCTGCGAGTATGATGGCAGCCGACGATTTGTGAGTGGATCTGTTTTTATGTGTCTCCATTGATTTCTCAGTAGATCAGAACACATGCTTGAATTATCATAAAAAACACACATTGCTGAAATCGTGCATTCATTAAATTAGTTTGCAGAATAAGTGAACATGTCTTGTTTCTGTGTGATCAGGTGGTGTTGAAGAATGAGCCGGTTCATCCGTTTGGTTTGGCTGTATATGGTGATTATATCTTCTGGACAGACTGGGTGCGCAGAGCTGTGCTCAGAGCTGATAAATACGGTAGAGACATGAAGGTCTTGCGCGCGGACATTCCTCAACAGCCAATGGGCATCATCGCTGTAGCCAAAGACACCAATAGCTGTGAGTTTAGTGATTTTTACATTAAAAGAATTGTGTCAAAAGAAAATAATCATGATTTCCATAATTAGGGATTGTTTTTTTCAGCATTTTAAAAATATTCTATTTAGCTTGTCATTTATTTATTTATTTATTTGCACAATAAATATTTATAGAGTGAATTAATATTTATTTATTAATTTTATTTATTTATCTGTTATTTTTAGTTATTTAACTATTTATTTAAAATTTTTAAATAATTTTTATCTATTTATTTATTTATTTTATTTTTTTATAACTTATCTTCTTTTTATATTTATCTATTAATTTTATTTGTTTTTTTAAATATAATTTATCTACTTATTTTTATTTATTTGTATATTGATTTTGTTTATTTATTTACTTTATTTATAATTTTTTTAAATAATTTATCTACTTATTTTTATTTATTACAGTTTTTTTATAATTTATCTACTTATTTTTATTTATCTATTAATTTTATTTATTTATTTTACTTTATTTATTTTTTTATAATTTATCAACTTTTATTTATTTATCTATTAATTTTATTTATTAATTTTTTATAATTTATCTACTTAATTTTATTTATTTATTTTATTTATTTTAATTTTATCTTATTTTTATTTATTTATTTTTTTTATAATTTATCTACTTATTTTTATTTATCTATTAATTTAATTTAATTTATTTTATTTTATTTATTTAAATTTTTCTATAATTTATCTAGTTTATTTTTATTTATTCATTTATTTTTTATAATTTATCTACTTATTTTTATTTACCTATTAATTTTATTTATTTTACCTTTATTTATTTATTTTTATTTTTTTTGTTCTTTTTTTCACATAAATAATAATAAAAATAATAATAATTGATTTTATTTATTTTTTTTTACTCAAAAAATGTGTATGATGAAACAAATATGTATGTGTGTGTGTAGGTGAGTTTTCTCCATGCCTCACTAATAACGGAGGCTGTCAGGATCTGTGTCTGATCACATCTGAGGGTCGAGTGAATTGCAGCTGTCGTGGAGAACGCAAACTACTGGGAGATAATACCTGCGTGGGTGAGTAGCTGAGAGCTAAATTAAGTAGCTAAAATATAAATATTCCTTGTAAGTTTTCTGCAAAGAAAGCAGCATAATATGAACATGTTTTTCTCTCTGTGTGCCAGCGGAAAACACGACTTGCAACAGTGTGGATGAGTTTGAATGTGGAAACGGCGACTGTATCGACTACAGTCTGACTTGTGACTCTCTGGCCCACTGCAAAGACAAGTCTGATGAGAAACAGGCTTACTGTGGTAAGAACAACACTGTCCATTTGTACTTTTTGTACATTTCCTGATCTGTACTGTTTAGAATTTACAATATTGGCATTGCATTCACAGCACTGTGTCTCAAATAATAGATAGATTATTACAATATAATAATAGATTATTTTTATAATAAATGAGCTGTTGTTAAAAAAAAATGTTGGCTTTTATACCTTGAGATTAATGTCAACACAGTTCGCTATGAACACTCAAAACTTTTTAAACTTTATTAATGATCTTTTTAGGTTAAAGTGTAATGAATATGGCTATTTTTAAAGCATAAAGTGTCATCTGCTGTTAAAAACTACGCTCAGAATCAATTCAAGAGAGAAATGCTTTTTGAAAATCTTATAAGTGATTTTTCTAATTTGATGATATTGTTCGGTTCATCCCTCTAGCTAGATTCCTTTGTTGGGAGTTATTCTATAAGAAACATTAAATAGTAACTTGATGAACATGCAATTCCATATCTGAAACTTTAAAATAATGTTCCCTTTGCATTACATAAACTGGATTTCCTGCATAAGAAGGCTTTCTTTGACAGGTCAAAGTTGTAGACTGAGAACTGAAGTTAAACGACACTGACATGATGCCAGCAGGGTTCACTCATGCTTCATTAAACAAAAAATAAATAAGCTGTAAACTTTCCTGAACTACATAATACAACATTTCCAGTGATGGGTTGCAGCTGGAAGGGCATCCGCTGCGTAAAACATATGCTGGATAAGTTGGCGGTTCATTCCGCTGTGGCGACCCCAGATTAATAAAGGGACTAAGCTAAAAAAAAATAAATGAATACAACAATTTTCACAGTATATCAATGATAATGCTTTAAGCATTTTCTTAGAATTTGCATTGGGACGCAGATGGGTTTGCAGAAGAGGTCATGATTGTTCTTTAATGTAAATAAAATATGCCTATTTGCCAATCAGCATCAAATGCTATCACTGGCAAATAGCCATATTTTATGATTGATGTATTTTATTATTTAACATTATGAATGTGGATGTGATATTTCCCTGGTGGGTCTTTGAATTCAACTTTTACAATACAACTGCGCTCTTGACCCGCTTTCACTGGAAGAAGAGATAGTAGTATTTCAGCATGATCCCTGTAAATAACGAAATCGTTTTTATGATATTTGGTGAGCATTCACTCTTATTTTCTGGTTGCAGCAAACCGCATGTGTAAGAAAGGCTACCGGCGCTGCATTAACGGACGCTGTATCAAACACAGCTCCTGGTGTGATGGCACTGATGACTGTGGAGATGGTTCAGATGAGCTGCCATGCAACAGTAAGTGATTTAGAAGTGTGATTGCGTGAAATACTCTATGCAGTGCTGAGATCTTTTTTTTTTTTTGCAGCCGACTAAAAAGTACTGTTTGCCTTTGTGTTCTTCAGTGACTCTGTGCAGCGCTGCTGAGTTCCAGTGTAAAGACGGCTCCTGCATCACTAACTCCAGCCGCTGTAATCAGGTGGTGGATTGTGAGGACGCCAGTGATGAGATGAACTGCAGTGAGTGTTACTCCAAACAGATCTGACTTTGTATCCAAAAAGTTCTCAATCCCAAAAGCACTTTTTAATTCTATTGTGAAATCATGTGAATGGGATCCTAGAAGCTCTAAATAAAACAAACAATTGCAAACATTGACGTGTTGACATTGCTATAGACATGTAAAATCATATAACAGAAGCCATTCTTGTCTTAGGACAATTTTGAAAAACGTCAGTCAAATGTATGTATATACTGAAGTTACAGTAGCCTTCTCTAATTGAAATTCAAATTAGCTTTATTGGCATGACTTGTACAGTAATGCCAAAGCAATTATACAATACATAAAGAGACAACAGGGCGGCTCAGTGGTTAGCACTGTCGCCTCACAGCAAGACAGTCGCTGGTTCGAGTCCCAGCTGGACCAGTTGGCATTTCTGTGTGGAGTTTGCATGTTCTCCTCGTGTTAGCTAGGGTGTTCTCCCCGGGTTTCCTTCGCTGTGGGACCCCTGATAAATAAGGGACTAAGCCGATGGAAAATGAATGAATGATGAAGAGAAAACAAGAATAGATTTGTAGAATAATTAAGTAAACAGTACATGTATATTATATATAAAATAAACAAAATTAATAATAACAATAAAAAGTAAAAAGTATTTAGGACATAAAAAATAATAAGAATAAAAAAATAAATAAAACATAAAAAATAATAGTGATAATAATAACAGTTTTGAATAAGAACTGATAATTAAAAAAAAAAAAAAAACTATAATACATGTTTATAAAAACGAAACATTTATTTAAAGCAAAATCCTCTTGTTTTCTTGTTCGGCACCAATACAAATTTCTGTGTACTTTTAGATGCTGGACTGCATTATACTGTTTGCTTTGTAAGGCAAGTTGCAGCATGTTACAGATGGTTAAAAAAGAAAAATAAGACTGAAGCCTGGTTTAGCCTGGTGATCTGCGTGACGCACAGCACATGCCTTTGTACTTCTGCGTGCTGTTTGTGTTGCTCTGTAGTAACATTTCCGAAACACTAGCTGGCAGTGAGGTTTTGGTAAAGTTTAGATCGGATATGCGGCCGGCCGAAAGTGCGATATGCACATCAATATAGTAGCTGTGACGGTTGGGTTTAGAAATGTTATAAATAATATAAATAATTCTCAGAAACTTCCGGCTGCAACCATATCTAACACTCGTTGTGTAGTTAAATTTTTTTGAGAGGTGCTCGTCGGCGAAGGCCACGACAAGGGCTATGCGACCACACAAAGGCTGCGCCGGAGCATACACGTGCGCTTGACACAGAAGTATAAATCAGCCTTTATGAATATAAAATATTTGTCATTGAATCGGTATTGAAATGCTTAGAAATTTGTGAGAAATTTGCATATCAAATTTGCATATCTCAAGTGAAATGCTTTATTGATTGATCTTTTTCGTATTCGAGTGTCTAAAATACCCAATATATACACAATTCAGTGTATGAAAGATAATCCTTTGACTTCTATGTTTCATTTCTGAAGCTGTTACACTTTCACACGCACAAATACTTTACAGTCTTCTTTTTAATTCTGTTTCAGGCCCCACGGATTGCTCCAGTTACTATCTGCTTGGAGTGAAGGGCATGACGTTTGAGCGCTGTGAGTTCACTACCCTCTGCTTCGCCCCGTCCTGGCGCTGTGACGGCTCTAATGACTGCGGAGACTTCTCAGATGAGCGAAACTGCCCTGGTCAGACTCTTCACACATCAGACACGCTGACACACGGCCTCGTTCTCACAGCAGATCAAACCTGTGGTGTTGTGTAATGAGATTGACCTTTCACTTTCTGTCCCGCAGAGAAAAGGAAGCAGAAATGTCCAGAGAACAACTTTGCGTGTCCGAGCGGGCGCTGCATTCCCATGAGCTGGACTTGTGACAAAGAGAACGATTGTGAGGATGGAGCAGATGAAGCTCACTGTGGTTAGTGAACATTTACACCTCTTAATTCAATTTCAATTGAACTCTCTCTCTCTTCTCTATCTCTTTCTCATTCTGTGACTTTGTGAATTGAATTGACATTTATTTCTGTTAAATTTTCTTTTCTTGCTTTATCTTTGGTGTGTTTCTCATTCTCAAGACACAAAAAAGTGTCTAAAGTTAACCGTTTTATTACATTTCAGGGACGTTTTGCTTTTTATGAGCATGTTTCTCAAAGCAATAATAAGGCTGATTATTATTATTATTATAAATAGAAATAATAAATATTGTTAATTTTAAACATAATTATTAAGCATAATAAAAAATAATAAATAAAAACAAACAAAGTAACAAATTATAAAAAAACAGTTATAGCAATATTATTCCGTATGGATGGATGAAATAAAAAATAAGAAGAAAAATAACAAAATTTACAAAAAATAATACTTTTTAATGTTAATTTTAATGTTTAAAGATAAAACATTTTAATAATATTTAATATTAATATTTAAAATTTTAATTACAAAACATTTATAATATATTTTTAACCATCCCCCCATTGATTTAATTATTATATTTATATAATATAATATTTTCTATTTATCTATTTGTTTTGTTTTTTGTTTAGTTTTTTTTAAAGCTTGCAATTATTTTAGGGAATTTTTTTATTTTATAAGATATATTTAGGAATTGAGAAAAATGTAATTTTTTATTTCAAAATAATAGGTGTTCAATTAAATGTATTATTATTATGCATAGATAAAATTTTTTAATAAGAATAAATGTTATTAATAGGTGGACAATTTAATGTATTTTTATTATGCATGGATTTTTTAAAATAAAATTATGTAATAATAACATGTATTATTTATTTAACATCTTATTGACAGCTGTAACTGTTTATAATACACGCGCATGACTAGGGATGCAACGATTAACCAATTTCACTATTAACCGCGCTTTAATTTGTCACGATAAATTAATCATAAAGGCTTCTCAACACTGCATTTCTGCACGGAGCAACTAAACAAAGTTATGCTAACTGTGCACTAGTTTAAAGTTTCGAGCTTGTACACTGAAGCTAATACACACACACACTGAATTAAAGGCTGACTTAAACTATGGTTGAGGCTGAGGCTATTAATTAAGTGGAGTTCACATATCCCGTCTTTAGTACGCGCAAGTTCGTTATTTACAATGTGCGTGCTTTCCAGGCGCACCTAGTTGTCTGAATGCACTGCGAGTCACCTGACAAGAACTGACTGGTCAGCTTTATATTTTGGATGATATATGCACATTCCTACTCCAAAGAGAAAAAAAATCCAAAAGGAAAATACCAAACAATTGTGTAATATAGTTGATCAAAAGTTCAGACAGAGGTTCATCAGCCTTTGACTACATTTTTTCTCTTTAAAAGAGAAATACTTGGCTAATATGTTGCTTAGATATAAATTAGACATAAACTTTTTTTTATTTTATTTATTTATTTATTTATTTATTTATTCATTCATTGTTCTATCATTTATTTTCAGTGTAAAATGATTACATATGTTTAAATGTCCAAAAAGAGAAATTGAATATTGTTTGTTATTTATTATTATTTTGTTCTGTATTAACTGCCTACTAAGCAGCAATAAATAACTCTTTAAAAGATATTTTCATGTGATTTTCTAAACTAGTAGTGTGAAATTAATGCATAATAATCGTGATAACTGTGAAACCGTGATTACTTCTCAGACTATAATCGTACAACCAAAGTCCATAAACGTTGCATCCCTATGCATGACCAAAACAGAATATGCAAATAGCTGTAAAAATGTAAGCTGATAGAATAGAATTTATTTTAACACTTTGAAACTGCACTGGTTCCCTCCTGATCAGTTTCACATAAATAAAAATGTATCAAGATCAAAATTGGACCTTATTTAAACTCTTTTTACAGTATGTTTTGCATTTGTTTTGTTTTTTTAGAAAAGTTTTTCCAGTTCTGCGCATCCAATCAGTTTGAATGTGGAAACAATCGCTGCATCTTCAAAACCTGGGTGTGTGACGGCACTGATGACTGTGGCGACGGCACTGATGAGGACAGCAGATGCAGTGAGTCACATTATAATCTTCATCAACAAACAAAAACTCTGACCTCTCCTAAACCATGTTTATCAATCAACCTTCATCTAATGCACTTCTACCTTTGTTCATGGCTTTTGAGGGTAACAGCAGATCACACAATCTGTCCATGTTGGCATCTTGCTTAATGTGCCGAGTTAACAACATAAGAATTTACACTACTGTTTGTTTGACACACTACGTTTGACGTCAACAAAACAAAAGATATGGGTATATTTTGTCCCTTTGTAAAGGCAGTTTTCTGGTGATCACTGCATGGTTTTATGGTTAGCTGCGTTTTATTATTTGCAATAAACTTGTTTTTCTCACATCTAAGATGGGACATGCGGTGGTAAATGGTCTTTTTATTTTATTTAAAGAAAGTAAATGCGTGAGGGATTTAAATGGGACTAAGGATATAAAGAAAAAGAAAGGGGAAAGGTAAAAAAAAATAGTATTTGTGTTTGAAAATCCAAATACATGTGAAAATACTTTGAATATTCAAAATGGGAAAATCTTTCATGTCTTGTTTACATCCACATTAGAATGACATGAATTGCATGCATTTCAATATACTCAGTTCACATTTTCGAAATTTGTCCAAAAGTTAGCATTACAAGATATTACTCGGGTCATTTTACATTGCTCTCACAAAAGATTTGTTAACTATTAATTATCAATCTCTAAACACATATTCTTTCTCTATAAAAAGCTGAAGTATTTCTTTTCTGTGTTTGGTATCTGTAAACAGTACAAAGCTCTTCTTTCGTTTAATTGGCCATCTCAGTCCTGTTGACATTTATGAGCTTTGTTAGGGGCCATTCACACACAATGTGTCTAAAACCATGTTAAAAAACAAGAACGCCACTTACTTCACCAGTTTCAATTTGCCTCCAGGCTTGCACTCCTGTGGAATCTGTGATTGCTAGGCAGCCATCAGCCACGCTCTCCGAGAAACCGCCTCTCACTTGAAATCAACCTTTTTACTTGATAGCACCGGTGCTCCCAACTTCAAAAAATTTAGGAGCCTCAGAAACATTTAGGAGCACCCACAAAAAAATAATGAGCGCCACTGCAAATTGTATAATAACGAATTTATTGTATTTGAAAACAACATCAATCAGGACTACCAAAAATCAGAAACAACTATCTAACTAATGCTGTGATGACTTTTTGATATTTGCGCAATAATTCCATAATGAATGTCTAAAAATTATAAAATATTAATGATGTTGATGATAACAATAATAGAAACAATAATAGAAACAACCATTTTTTGTCATGAGCCGCAGTATCAATAAAAAATTGTTAAAGTTGAGCTCTTTTAGTGATGGTTACATTTTACATTTAGCGGCCATATGCACTGAACACACAGTGAATGCATTGCATCAAGATTCGGGCCATCAAACAGCTGATCCACTCTAAGACTTTCAGCACTCTTTATGAAAACACGCTCTCGACTGGCGGATCAACGTTCACCACATGATCAATACCATCAGCGCCATTATTTGTAACTTTCGGTGGGTTTGCAAACCTGTGTAGCCTACTTTTAAAGGTGTCTTCCTCAAACTTCAGCCGTTTGCACTTTCCGCGGTCATAAAAGCTCCCTGTCATCTGACAGCAGAAAGCATTGAGTAATTGGTAGCTAATTTAAACCAATAACAGATCTATGTGGTAGGGAAGACAGATTCAGCATGTTGTTAGAAAAAAATCTAAACAGATCGTACTAGAAGCATTGTATGCTTCCAAATATTTATGAGGTAACAGATTAAATTTCGAGTACATATATGACCAATATTGTTGCAATTTCGAGCCCTGCAAACCCTTGGTGTAGCTCTGATACAATTTATTTATGGCAGAAATTAATAAGCACCGCAGTATTTGATTTTGTTCTGTGCTTATCTGTGGTAATTGGTCTTTGGTAGTCCCTTTTAAATTCAGTATTGTTCTTGTATAAGTGATTTTTCACAAGGGGGCGCTAGGTGTTACTCTATTATCTGTTACTTTGAGATAGTCTGGATCTATAAAATGTATAGAAGAACTGGAGGTTTGTGCATGCTGGCACTGTTTGCTAGTGAGCTTTGATGCTAATAAACCTGTGAAAATGTAACTTCTGGGATCAAACTCTTCATGCTTGCTTGAACCAACAGTGCACATACACATTTAGTTTCTTTAAATAAAATAAAAAGACCATTACAAAAGCATCTCCCGTTTGGATAAAAACAAGTTTATTGCAAATAATAAAACGCAGCTAACCATAAAATCATGCACTATGATCTGCAGACAACTGCCTTTAAAAAAGGACAAAATACGTCCATATCTTTTGTTTAGTTGACGTCTAAACAAACAGTAGTGAACATTTTTATAGTTCTTATTATTGGCTTCATCACATGGCATTTTCACAAAGTTGTGATGTTTTCAACAAGCCTGAAAAAGCGACCATATCACCCCCCATTTGTGCTCGCATGATGCACATCTTCATTTGAAATAATGAACTTCTGAAGAAATGAGAACCTAAATGTGATTGTGAACAGCCTCTTAGATAGCAACCAGAAAACCTTAACTTTCAAATCTTCATCCTCTCATACAGATGCAGCTTCTAAATCAGATTTTCTGTGTATTGATTATTTTGAATCTCAGTGTTTGGCTGGATGATGAAATGTACAAGTAACACTGATTTATGTATCACTTCCAGAGGCAAAGACTTGCGGTCCAGACTCTTTCCAGTGTCCGGGTTCCCACGTGTGTATTCTTCAGCGCTGGGTGTGTGACGGGGATAAAGACTGTCCTGATGGAGGAGATGAGGAGCTTAAGGCTGGCTGTGGTGAGTTACATAAGGAATCTCTTATTCTGGAACATGTTTTGTGGCATAACAAGACACACGAGCAATGAGAAAAGTTGTGTTGTCACATTTCATCAGCTCAATCTGGACCAAAAAGCCACACTTTTGACAGAAGTACTGCAGGCAACTAGCATGTGTACAGTATATAAACAGTTAACAATATGCCTCATTCAAAATGGATTACGGGCTTACTATCTAAACTTAAAAGACAAAAGTGACTGGAAAATGTAAACTTATGTTTGTGTATATGAAGACATATAAATTAATATAAATGTTATTAACAAAATGTGCTGTAACTCAGAAAGCGTGTCATATTGTTTTCATGTAGTCATAAAAATAAGAAATTATGGATGACTGAAGTGAAGTAAATTAAATGTCAGTGTTTTTCTTTTTTGGCGGGACATACTAGGGCTGGGCAAAAAATAATCAAAATCGACATTCAGAACCTATAATTGATCGAAGGTCAGTTCCAGGTCAATTTTTTCAATTATTTCCCTTACTGTGTGTGGAGTCACGTGACCCCGCTCTGTTAAGGCTGAATTATACTTCTACATCAAAATCATGGGTATGGTCCGGTGCAACCTTTGCTCGGTCGCATGCCAGCGTACCTCTCAAAAAATGTAATTACACATCACACGTTTGCACTACATAGACAATGATTGGAAGCTGTGCCTTGAGATGGCATATTTTCTATTACAATAAAATTTATATCTACGCTAAAATATTTGCTTACAGAAAATTCACGAAATGCTCTGTCCAAAGACATGTATACATGCAGGTGAATTGAGTAAGCTAAATTGGCCATAGTGTATGTGAATGTAAGAGTGTATGGGTGTTTTCCAGTGTTGGGTTGCGGCTGAAAGGACGTCCGCTGCGTAAAAAATATGCTGGACAAGTTGGCGGTTCATTCCATTGTGACGACCCTTGTTTAATAAAGCGACTAAGCCGAAAAGAAAATGAATGAATGAATGAATAAGCACCCTTCATTCAGAAATCTCTCACTTGTAATATGTGAGCATATTTACTGTACAAAAGATATCAGGGAACTATGTAAATAAATTAAATAATTGTTCAGTCATCATAATCAAGTTAAAATGTTCAATCAATTGAGATTTTGATTTTAGGCCAAATCGCCCAGCCCGAGGAGGTACTTAGGAGGTTTCTTGGTATTGCTGGGTTTTTTTTGTACTTTATTAATTTTTCAAACATATTTAAACAAGGTCAAACAAATACTAATATTTATTTTTCTTTCATATGCTATTTTCACAATCTTGTGCTAACAGAAAATGAAAAAAAACAAAAAAAAAAACAAATATGTAACCAAACATTTAATTAGTTAATGTTAACAGTCCGCTTACTAAACAATTATTGTTTATTTAAATAGTTAAAAAATTGATAAAAAAAAATTCAAAAGTTGAATTTTGTCTGGAAAACCTGAAAACAAATTAGCTAAAATTGAACCGTTTAAGCGTAAATTTTACAATGAGTAATTTTACAATAATAAAAAAAATGAATCACTGTTAGAGACAGATATTTACATTAGATGTCGCCTACCCTGTTGTAATGAATGTGGGACCAAGGTGCAGTGGAGTACTGGCCATCGGAACTATGGATATGTAAACATATATGCATATATCTGTGATCGGGAGTTTTCCCGGTGGTCAGTATGCAAATATTTTTTTAAATTACAAAAATTAGCATTTAAATCACTTTTCTATATCGATGGATAAGTGACTGCGCAGGCATTGCTGACAAAGAGTGTGCATTTGTGTGCACGCAAATGTATTATCCACCCTCCCTGTTAAATTTGATCTAAACAGTGTCCTGAAACACACCCCCTCTCCTGCGTTAACTTCTAATTCTAACGGAAGAAGCGGTTTGTTTGTGAATGACTCTTCATTGTGAACGACTCGTGTGAACTATCTACAGTTGAAGACAGAATTATTAGCCCCCTTGTTTATTTTTCCCCCAATTTCTGTTTAACGGAGAGCAGTTTTTTTTTCCAACACATTTCTAAACATAATAGTTGTAATAACACATTTATTTTATCTTTGCCATGATGACAGTGGGGCTAATAATTCTGACTTCAGCTGTATATCCCTGCATCTCAATGTGCACATCCACCTTTCTATTCTAAATGGTATATAATATTTGTAATATTAAAAAAATTTGAGTGGGGAGTGTGTACATTGAGGCACAGGCACTGTTCTGTTATCAGCCACTCTTATAAGTTAATTCAGTTGCCAGTTTCTGGCATCAGCGTCTTATCATATTTCATTAACATTGTTTGCTGATTTTATTCAACAAAACTAGCATAAGCCTAGTATTTAGTGCAAGTTGCTGCTACTTTGCCTTATGGTCAGTGCAGTAAGTGACCGTAATATCATCAATAGCATAACTTGTTGAGCACAAAACTTTGTAACTTACAAAATCGTAAAAAACAAAATCTCACCAATGAAATGTTCTGCCTTCATGCTTTGTTTACTTTGTTTGCCTGTTTCTACACCTGTACGCAGCGCAAAAGTCCAATATCTTCATATTGGCTTTAGTCCTGACTAGTGTGGTTGAAAGACATTTGTCCTGAGAGCACTGTACAAATATGGCGGCAGTATTGACACATGCTCAGGGTTCGTGTGTGATATCTAGTGTATATATCGATGTGTTAGATATAACTAGCAGCTAGCATCTCGAATAATAAAAACTTGCCAACACCAGACCATTAGCTTGATGTGTCATAGCCCCACATGTACATTTTTGCTAATCTTTGTTTTCTCTCTCAAGTGTTCAACAAGACCTGTGACGACACTGAGTTCCAGTGTCAGAATTCTCAGTGTATTCCCAAAAACTTCATGTGTGATCATGACATTGACTGCCGCGATGGCTCTGACGAGTCGCCCGAGTGTGGTAAGCATGTGGTGTAGCCTTTTTTTAAAGTGCTATTTAAAATTATTATTGGTCATATGTACCAGCAAAGTGATCGTACAGTGTGTTAAATGTTGTCTGTCTTTCACAATGTAGAATATCCTACCTGTGGGCCGAATGATTTCCACTGTGCAAATGGCCAGTGCCTGAAGCAGAAGAACTGGGCTTGTGATGGAGAGTTTGACTGTAGAGACCAATCAGACGAAGCACCTAAAAACTCGCAATGCACAGACACAGGTGATGTTGGAGGGGAAATGGTTTAACTTCAGACTTCATTTTTGTGCGAACTACACCTTTAAAATTAACTGCATGAGTTTTTTTCTTCTGTTAAACACAAAAGAAGATACTTTGAAGAAAGCTAAAAACTTGTAACTAAGTCAGAGGTTTTAAGTTTTCAGCTTTTTTTTCAAAATATCAAAGTCAAACAGGTTTAGAACTAGAAAAAGATGAGTACATGTTGACAGAATATATATTTTTGGTGAACTGTCCCTATTATAATTCACCATCAATCCTAATTTTCAATCACTTGAAAATAAAACATTCGTTATTTTGACAAATTGTCATATTTCAGTGGGAAAACTTGAAATAATAATATTAATTTGTCAAAATTTTGGAAGATGCAAATATTAACATTTAACTTAAACCTAATAAATTTCAACATTCAACAATAAAAATACATATTTGCTCTTCTATAACACATACACTTTTCCTACTCTTTCGTTGCTCTTTCTACACCCTTTGTCATAACACGATCTTACCTTTGAATGCAAACATGTGTGAAATTGGAAATCACAGGGTTATATATCACAGTTCTATGTCTAACAATAAAAAGCTGTGGTAATAAACGGCTCTTGTGGGTTCTGGAAGTGTGCCTGGTGTGTAATGTAGTGTGATAAAGCAGCTTAATGCTGTTCAATTCATTGCTTCATTAGAGCCACAACTTCCCGCTCCAGTATTAATTCTGGATCGTTGACTGAATGGAGAGTGATTTTATGAATATTTGGTTATGGCTGACCTCTTACAACATGGATTGAACTTTTTAAAATCTATTACATTTGCAAAACTTCCAAAAGTACAATGGGACATGAAAAGGGTAATCTTTCACTTTCATAGTATTTATCAAAATGCTAAATTTCTATCAACCAGATTGTAAAAATAAACACTCTGAAAGTGGCAAATGATTAATGTTCAGTTAATAAATTACAGGGGTGGGTATATGTAATTTTTTTACATATGACATCCGCTAATAAAACTTTCAATGTGTCTTTCAAAAAATGATTTTTACAACATATCAGGTAGTGTATTTTTTTTCACACAAGCCATTCAGATGTGAAGACAGACTGTAAAATGACTACTTTTCATCGACTTTGAAACATGATCCTATGATGTTGAACTAAAATCCCTTTTTTACGATAACTATAAAAATAATGATTAAGACCGAGTTCTAAATATTGTTCTGAATATTAATCAGTTCAGACCACAACTAATGATAAATATGTAGAGAAATTAAATTGTTGGGATCACTTTCAGGATTGGTTTTCTCAGCTAATAAACAAAAAACAGCTGATCAGAATCTATTGAAATATAAAGGACTTTTAAAGCTGCATACAACAGAAGAAGCTCTGTGAAGAAGATCTGCTTGATGTTAAGCCCTCTTTTCAAAGATTATTTAAAAATAATGTCTATCTAGAAAACAATTTGCTATACCATGCGGAAAGAATGATAAAAAATACTTGGAAGTTATGCAAGCCAGCCCAGTATCCAGTCTTTGTGTTCCCTCCTTTGACAAATTGTTTGTTGTATTTTTATTTTTTTTTTGCCTGTTTGACTATATTGACTATGATCGCTAAATTTATTTTATTTTATTTGATTTATTACTTTGGACACATATGATTTGCTTAATGCTGAATGAAAAGCATGAATTTAAAGTAAACCGATTTTTATCGTTCTCAGCGTGGTATCAAATATATTTATCGTTATATTTACAGTTATTGTGCTTGGTGTGAGCAGGACTTTATAATACTCTGGCAGTCATCAAAGTAGCGAGTCATCTAAAACCATGACTTTTCACATCTTCAGCCTTCAATTGTAGATGTGATACAAACAATTTCAAACTAAAACTGAAAATGAGTTTTTCTCAAGATCAAAAAATCCTGCGACTGGTTCTTTATTTGATATGCATGTTATTTTTGATAACAAGACACTGTTTTCGTTTTGCTTCACCAATTTTCTGCATGTCTCAGGTCTACTCTAATAGCATGTATAATATCGGTCTTACATAGGTAAACTGGACAGATTAAAGACCTCAGTTAAAAACCTCATATTGCTTGCTCACTACAATTAAGTGTAAAGGCCCGTGCACACCAGGACGCTTTTTGCTCGCGTTTTCCATCGACGTTTAATGCCTCATGACTAACTAAAGGGTACCAATGTGATCGTACACACCAACGCACAAAACCCCAGGCAAAAAAGCATCATTTTTAAAGAAACGACTCATGCTCGTTTTTTTTTTTGACGTGCCGCATAAAAACCTTCTCCACCAATCAGATTGGTTTTTGTTCACGTGCATGGAGCTGCTGAAGTTACAGTAAACAGCACTTGGAGCAAGAATTTTATTATGGTTTTGGTGCGAACTAACTTCTAGGTATAATAAAAACTAGCAATACTGGTACTAACATCTGAAAAACTTTATTTTAATTTCATGGGACCTTTAATTTGTATTGAGAATGATTTATTTATACTCGTTATGTTTTTTTGTCTTTAGAGAGGCGCTGTAATGACACTGCGTTCCTGTGCTCCGGTGGCAAGTGTGTGAATGAGACGTTGCTGTGTGATGGTAATAATGACTGCGGTGACGGCTCTGATGAAAACAACTGCTTCGTCAACGAATGTCTGAATAGTAAACTAAGTGGCTGCTCGCAGCTCTGTGAAGATCTGAAGATCGGCTTCAAGGTATGGGCTTAGTTTTCTTTATCTACACTCTACACATTTAACAATAAATGAGTGGATTGTCTTTTGTCCACCCTCTACAGTGCCGGTGTCATGCAGGTTTCCGTCTTAAGCAAGATGGGAAGACGTGTGTGGATGTAGATGAGTGCTCCACCGTGTACCCTTGCGCTCAGCGTTGCATTAACACTCATGGTAGCTTCCACTGCCTCTGTGTCGATGGCTTTGTCCCACGTCCTGATGACCACACTAGCTGCAAGTCCACTGCTGGTGAGACTCTTTTATTCTGGGATTTATTACTAAATTGTAAAGCTAGAGAAATGTGTATTCTTTTTTTCAGGGCTAAAACTGGAAATTTAAAATTTTTACATCTTAGAAAGTCATAACACAGTGTAGATGAGAATTACATATAACATCACAATTAGTAGAAATTCAGTTTGGAAATTGTATTGAAATTTTCACGTTCCAGTTTAGCAATATAAGTTCACTTTGCAAAAAATAGTCAAATGTTTGCATATGACCAAACAAAGTCACAGTTTTGTCCTAATTATGAAAAACAATGTTGCTGTATTGTTGCAATGTTCATGTCGCAACATGTTATGTGAAACTTGGCAATATAAATTCATTTGACGAGACTGTATTTTAGTGTCCTTGTCAGATGTTACTGAATTTTTATCGTTACATTTAAAAATCGTAACCCTACAGGTATTAAACCAGGGGTCTCAAACTGCCTGCCCATTTGCGGTCCTGCCTCTTTCTCCTTCTGGCCCGCAACTGACATAAAATTTTTTACGAGATTCAGCCCAAGAAACCATTTTTGTTAACCTCTATCATTGTTGTTCAGTCACATATATTCACCCCCCCCCCCCCCCCCTACTGGACATTTAAAGTAATGTACTATATTCGGGTTGCCTTCAGTTTCTCTCAGCGTGCGGTTGAGAGTAACACACATGCAGATTATTTCTGGGGTTGATTTAAACGTTGAAATAAATGTCTGTAAGTGCTCTATTTTTACTAAAGCTCTATTTTTGTAAATATTCAAAGGTCATTTGATTAAAATCAGTTTTATCCCACCTGTATTTTGTTGTACAAACACCTCTTCATGGCTTAAATGATCGTAAATATGATCATTTTGCTAATAATCGATTCAAATGGTCTCATTAATATATTTTCTTAATATGCATATTGAGATTTGTATAAAAAATATGCATTAGTAAAATGTTACTGCTGGCTGAATGGAACTTGTTAAAGTAAATATGAATATGTACTTCTTTTCCCATCTTTGTTGTAGTTTTACAAAAAATAATAATATTGAGAAGAACAATTGCCAGTATAGTCAAACTGTTTTCTGCTGTCTTACGCTGTCTGTTAAACTATTGGTTAAGCAACAATTGATTGGGACATAATAATAATAATAATTATGTCTATTATTAAATTGTAGTATTTTCATAAGAATTTACAAACAATTACATCAGGTTTCCTCTTTTTTCTTTTGCCAGTCACTGATATAGCCCTCCACCAATTTGAGTTTGAGGCCCCTGTATTAAACAGTACTTTTATATACAATAATATTGTAAGATGGACAGCATGAAATCAAGTGAAAACCATAATTTAAATAACACTTGAATCATAGATTAAATAATTTTATATTTAGATTACTACAATATATTTTTATTATATTAACTTATAATACGAAATTGAAGGTCCCATGAAGTGCTTTGAAATTGCATTTTTATTCAATGTTTGATATAATCTCAACTGAAAAACATAGAGAAAGCTCCTCCCCTTTTAAATAAGCAGCCAATAGCGTTATGTTTAATCTCAGCTCTGTCAGTAAGAGTGGTTGAGCTCAAGCGCATCAAATGAGAAGCGTCTTGAAGGGGGCGGGGCATGTCAGGTACTAGAGAGCATTCGATTGGTCATAATTTGATGAGAAACTGAAGTATAAGGTGAGGTGGAAAAAACCTTTGATCCATTTAGGTGGAAGTGACAAACTGCAAGCCTCACGTTTATATCGGTTCTACAACTTCTAACATGAGTTTTGTCATTGTTTTGTACCACACTAGCTTTTAGATATCCTTGAAGACTAACATAGTGATACTAACATCTAAAAAATGTTATTTTAATTTCACTGGACGTTTACATTTAGTATTGTCCTTTCAAAGTCTGCTTGTACTATAAAAAAGATTCTTCAATTGTAGAGGAGGAACCTTTCCTCATCTTTGCGAACCGATACTACCTGAGAAAACTCAACCTGGATGGTTCAAACTACACACTGATTAAACAGGTGAGCTGGCCATCATTATAAAGAACCAATGAGATGATTTGTAGTATTTGTCTTTTAGAGTAATGTTGCTGAATTGTCTCTGATTTTGTACGTGTTAACAGGGACTCAATAACGCAGTAGCTCTGGACTATCATTACGCAGAACAGATGATCTACTGGACAGATGTGACCACACAAGGCAGCATGATCCGTCGCATGCACATCAACGGCAGTAACGTACAGGTCTGTGTGCTTCCAGAGCTTTGCATTGATAATTCACACATGTTGAAAGAAACCTCTAGTGTAGGTTGGCATTTTATAAGTTTGTTTATTTGATGACTGGCAGTTCTTTATTTTCAAGACACACATTTTTTACACACATTAGATCTAATCTCTGAAAAAGTGTAACTGTGACACTGACAAATATGAGCTTGTTCTCATTGGTCAGTGGGCACGATTGTGAGTCTGTTATTAGCTGTTATTCTAATGGATTACTGGAGCTGCGCATCAATGGAGTTGCTCTTCATTACTTTGATTTTTAGCAGTGACTTAAGATTTAAATGACACTGAACTGAACTAAACTGTGACCACTGAACTGACGCAGTTTTAATTTACTAGAACTTCATCAATGCTAAGCTGCTTTGACGCAATCTACATTGTAAAAAGTTCTATGGAAATAAAGATGAATTGAAAATAAAATGGCATTGCTATACAGGTGCTGCACAGAACCTCTTTGAGTAACCCTGACGGTCTGGCGGTGGATTGGGTTGGAGGAAACCTGTATTGGTGTGATAAAGGCAGAGACACTATTGAGGTGTCCAAGCTGAACGGAGCTTACCGAAGTGTGCTGGTAAACAGTGGCCTGCGGGAACCCAGAGCTGTGGCTGTGGATGTGAGGAATGGGTAAGAGTCTTTTTTTTTAAATCCTCTTGGGTCATTGGAATTACCTGTATATTTTTACTTTATTTTTGGTGACAGAACTTTTTAACAAAAATGAATGTGTGGTTTCCTAGAAGTTACAACTGCTACATTTGGATTTATTGAGAATGCATGTTTAATTTTTTATGGTTACTACAGAAGTAGAAATATGAGATGGTGCCATTGAAAGGCGACACAATGAATATTGCCTATTTTATGAATTTAAACATTGTTGGAAAAATTTGGTTTAATTTAGGTTCACAGTTTAGCAAAATATGTAGTGCTGTGCTGGTGGTTTTTGATATTTTGATACAAAAATAGTACAAATGGTGTCTATAAAACCATGATCAAATGGCGTAAATCCTGAGTAAATAATCAAATGATTTGCGATCAATTGTATATCAATAATTTCAGAGTAAAATCACCCAAATCAGCGTTATTTGTTGAATCAGAATTTTGTGTTTTTATTTTAATTAAGTTAAAATAATTGAATGTGCTAAATTTTAAGCCATTTATAAAATTATTTCAATTTGTTTTATTGTATTTTCTATCTCTAGATTTATATTATCCAGGCAATAAACTGCATAATTTTAAAAATGGATTGAGAGCGGTAAAAATAACGCATTGGTGTTCACTTCACATTTTTATCATTTAACTTAAAAAAAGTGTAAAATAGACTACTTTTTTTTTTTTTTTTTTTACAAATATTGTGAACATGTATTTTACTTCACCTTTTTCACAATAGTTTAAAATTAGCAATATTGAACATTTCTTCACTGTTTCTGGTATTGTGACAAAATCATCTCTTTTTGGAAGAAAAAGTTTTCTACAAGGACTCTATAAGATAAAATTTAGTTTTTCTCTGGAATTGTATTTGTTATATGATTGAGTAGATAATGTGTAGGACTCCCACACCAAGCATTTGTTTTTAATCTTGGTTTATCTGGCAAAGAAATGTATACTTCTATTGTGGTCATCTCCTCAGGCAACCTCCTTTAAAATGTGGTTGCCTCAAGTATGTATGCTATTTCCACTCGAGAAACTCACCTATGATAATAACCAAAGTCAGATCATTTTTGGCAGCTATAGACACCTTTTGGCATTACGTTAATAATTTCTCCTGATTTTCTACTCTGTGGTTCATATTTAGCTACTAGCCTGACTGTATTATTTATCCTGTTTACTTGTTTATTTCCCATTATTTCCTACTGTATAGCTGGGACTGTATTTCTTTGTGCTGATGTGTTAAAATAACTGACGATTATTTAAAAAAACGCAATATTGACAACAGATATCCCAATGAAAATATAAATATTTTAACAAACAGAAATTATATTGGCATTGACTATAAACAGCATTTACTGTAATTTTGAACATCATGCCTCCACATTAACATTTGGTCATTTAGCAAACGCTTTTGTTTGAAGCGACTTAAAATTGAGAAGACTTTCAGTAATTTAATAAGAAGAGGCAATACACACAATTATACAAAGCAACTGTTTGTGCTCAGAGAATCAAATGTGAGAGTTAGGAGTGGCATGTTTTTACTTTATTTGAGATGTTGAGTGATTGTGAGAAAGTGTATTGTGTAAATGTGTAAAACATTTGCACAATAAAACAAAACAAAGAGATGAATAAGTGTTTTCTCTACAGGTGGTTTGTTAAGCCCACTTGCTGTGTGAGGCATACTCAGAATTGCATAATGTTTTGAGGTTGTCTTGTGGTGTGGTTGGGGGTGTTTAAAGTTAAAATGAAACTATTGACATGTTGGAAATTCTCTATACAAATACAGCTACCATTTAAAAAAAATACTTGTCGCATCTAATGAGCATATCTGGCTTTGTTTTATTATTTTCAGATATCTGTACTGGTCAGACTGGGGTGACGTGCCTCATATTGGCCGCATTGGCATGGACGGCACTGACCGTCAAATCATCATTCAGGATAAGATCACATGGCCTAACGGTCTGACGCTTGACTTTATTAATGACCGCATCTACTGGGCAGACGCTCGTGAAGACTACATCGCTTTCGCCAGTCTGGACGGGTCCAGCAGACACATTGGTGAGAGCAAACACAAAAACAACAGTGTATAAATGAGGCAATTTTTCAGCCAATTACTTCAGAAAAGTGACCTATGCTTCATGTGGCCAATAGATGACATCACAGATGCTCTGTATTGTGTAATATTACAATCGGCCTATTGTTTTTGTGGAGGAGCCTTATTTCATGATGAATTTCTCACATACAAAAGCTTATGCAAGAACACATTAGTGCCAGATTCACTTTGTAGGGTGTCCGCTGGGACTTAAAAAGTTTCAAAATCTAAATTTTAGGTATTAAAAAGTCTTAAATTCACTGAAATGTTGTGTTTTAGGTCATAAATGATTTTAAACAAGTCTTATTTTTGCTTTTCCCAAGTAAAGCTATACTCAATTGGGCCGCAAACCATCCAATAACCGAAAAAAACCTTCTTTTTTTTATATAGTTTTTTATTGCAAAGAGATACAATTCACAACAGCTGTCAGACATTTTTACAGCAAATTCCACAAATTAAATTCCCTAATCAAGAAAAAAAACTAAAAACAATTCCACGATAATACCAGGCCATTAGAAAAACCCTACATATGTCTAAAATTTCATTCTTAATGGTCTAAAAAGGTCTATTTAAAAAGTCTTAAATATGACTTGATGAAACCTGCAGAAATCCTGCATTGAGAACTCTGTGTTTTTATGCTGTTAAAGTCTTTAGTGTTTGACACAATTCAAAAATAAATGTTATAGAAAATACATCTTTGTTTGAACTTATTTATAACTCATTCTTCATCTTCAAGATTCTGAAAGAAAAGCAATCACATTCTGCTTTTTATAACTCAATAAAATGTGATTTATTATATTAAGTCCCACCCAGTTTTGGGTGTAATTAGTTACAAAGTAACTAGTTGCTGTTATTAAATTGTTTTTAAATCAAAACTGTTTTGATGAAAAATTAAATTAAGGGGTCACTTTTTTAGATAAATTATTTTCAGTTACTTAAAATTTACTTGCTTTAAATCAGGGTGTCAATGGGTCTTAAAAAGTCTTAAAAACTTCAAAACATTCAAAAATTCACTGAAATATTGTCTTGTACGTCTTAGGTCTTAATCTTAATTTTCCTTTGTTTATGTAAAGCTACCCAGTTGATCCAATACACACCCAATCACTAACAGCACATCTCAATAAAACTTTTAGCAAAACTACTCCGCTAATATTATAACTGTAGTCCGTCATTTGAACATTTAGTTTTTAAAGAGTTTTTTTAAAGTTATATTGAACAAAAATGTATGAACACAATTAAAGTCTGCTTGTTTTGACACATTATTTAAAATATGTGGCATAGAAATGACTACTTACTTGTGTATATTTTTTCTGCTGGGCCATTAAAAAATCCTTAGCGTCTAGCCCTACACAAGTCTAAAATATCAGTCTCCATGGTCTTATAAAGGTCTTAAAAAGATTTAAAAATGTTAAAATTGGTGAAACCTGCAGAAAGCATGTAAATACTGTACATGCATTCAACACATTCAACTATTCAATTTAAATCAATTCAGAGAAGCAGAGTGATGTACATTTTGCAGAATAATTATATTTTTCAACTAAAGAAGAACATTCGGTAACACTTTAGTTTAGGTCACAATTCATGCTATTAACTACTGGCTTATTACCTGCCTATTATTAAGTTATTAACTGTTCATTGGTAGTTATAAAGTATGATCTTATTCTCCATCCCTAATCCTACCCAAAACCTTAAACCAACTTCTACCTTACTAAATATTAATAAACAGCTAAGTAGTTGTTTATTAAGCTAGGAGTGTTAGTTAAAGGTTTCTTAATACTGTGTATTGTGACCTAAACTAAAGTGTTACCGAACATTGATATCATTTATCAGGACAATTGCATATGCTTAAGAAAGAAAAATTGAGAAATTAGTTCATGATGATACATATTTGTTTGTCAGATTTATGCGTAATAACGCAATATTTCAACTAAAGGCTTTATTTGTCTGACCATGGCACACGCTTAAAAAACAATTAAATGTTTTAGAAATGTATGTCAATATATGAAATCTAATGTAATTAATTAGAATTTTTTTGTGTTTTCATATGTATGTGTACTTTATCAAATGTAAGTGTTTTTTTTAAACAAAACAAAACCACAAGGCACAGTTTCCAGTGTGAAGATTTAATACTTTTTTTTGCATTGATTATTTATATAAGTCTCTAAAATACTATAATAATTAAATTACTTATTCAGTAAATAATTATTTTTCAGACAGAGTAATTAGAAAAGTAATTAAAATACAGTTTTAATGATGTAATTAGTAATTAAGTACTTTTTAAAGTAATTTACCCAGAACATGTCCCACCATCATTATTTGACACCAAACATTTTATTTGTTACTTAAATTAATGCAAGTCTTGTTGTCTTCCGCCCAGTTCTGAATCATGACATCCCTCACATCTTCGCCATGACTCTGTTTGAGGAGTTCATCTACTGGACCGACTGGGAGACTAAGTCCATCAACAGAGCTCATAAAACACTGGGGACCAACAAGACTCTGTTGATCAGCACCCTGCACCGTCCTATGGACATCCACATCTTCCACCCATCCAGACAGCCTGAGGGTGAGGAGAGAGACACCTGTGCTGAAACACCAAAACTCTTTTTCTGATGGTTTCTGACTGTATTTTTCCTGTGTTTCAGTGTCTGGTCATCCGTGTCAGGAGGACAACGGCGGCTGCAGTAACCTGTGTCTGCTCTCTCCTGGAGGGGGATATAAGTGTGCCTGTCCCACCAACTTCTATCTGGCTGCTGATGGAAAACAGTGCCTGTCTAACTGTACTGCCAGCCAGGTGTGTGTGCGAGTGCTGGATTGGCAAAAAAGGCCACATTTTACTCCAAAATTAATAGATAATACTTTATTTTTTTGCATTTCACATTATACTTTATGGTTTTTCAATAACGCTTTACAATAAGGTTGCATTAGGTAATCTTAATTACTAACAGGAATGAACAATGCATTTATTACTGTAATTATTCACCTTTATTCATGTTAATTAATGAAAGTAAAGTTGATATTGATGTCATATCATGATAAAGGGGACCTGTTTCGCAAAAATCACTTTTATAAAGTGTTTAAACATGGTTGTGAGGCAACATTGTGTAAATATAGCCAGCCTCTAATGGAAAGAGTACTGAAAAATTATACTTAGGTAAA